>NW_006399845.1:3161572-3181415 GCF_000299155.1 Elephantulus edwardii | reverse complement strand
CTATACATAGTTGTTGGTTTGTTTTTTTTTTTAATTTCCATTATTCACTCTTCCCTCAGCCCATCAAATTGAAGGGACTATCTTCAGTATATACTTTCATTGCTTCTTAATCTTTATGAAGTTGCAAATTTTTTCTGATCCTCACAGTTTATTTTCACTAAGGATGATAGAAAAAGAATTTATTCCTTTGAGTTGTGGTGCTGGAGAAGAGTGTTGAATATATACCGTGAACTGCTAGGAGAACAAATAGGTTTGTCCTGGGGAGGGTGAAGCCAGGCTGGTCCTTGGAGGAAAGGATTCTGAAGCTTCGTCTGACATACTTTGGGCATGTTGCAAGGCAAGAGCAGTTCTTGTGTTACTGAACGCAAGAGGATCTTTCCTAGTCAATTGCCAATAAGACAAATGGACTGCAAAAATCCACACACACTTACAGATCTGAAAGGACAAGTTGACCCCAAAGACTGCCTCCCCCTCTCGGTCTGGGAGTGGTCATTAAGCTTTTATATCAGGGTGAGACACCAACTCATTTAACAATGCACTTTGGTTAGTAAAATCAAAGAATTTTCACATTTGAAAAAAAAATCACACACAGATACCAGTAAACAGGTAACCTATAAACTAGTTAACATACAGCTGAGAAAGACAAGTTTACACTAGTTAACATATACCTGAGAAAGACAGGTTTTGGAAAACATGAGTTAATTCAGTACTTCCCTTTTTGGTAAACAGGCAGATTAAGTTACAACTACATATGACTGGTAAAAACAGCTTCTATTATTTCTTCTGTCTTTTGTTTCATCTTTTGTATCTTTTCCTGGAACCCCACACTGATATATTTCTTGTGGCTCCCTATCTCTAGGCTATTCACTTTATTTGTGTTTTTAATTCTTTCTCTTTCTTCCATCATTTGAATCTTCTTAAGGATCTGTTCTTAACGATTCTTGTTGATATGTTTCTTCTGCCTCCCTTTCTCTGGGGTATTCACTTGGTCTGCTTTTTTTTAGGAGAGGGTTTGTTTTGTTTTTTTCCTATTTGAACCTGCCTACTGTTCCCCTGACATTATGTCATGTTCTTCTTGTTACGTGTGTGGTAGTTTCTGTGTGCCTTCATAGGCTATAGTTAGTTCCTTATCTTTATGATGTTATTAATAAGTTGCAGACGTTAGATGTTGTCCCCTATTCAGTTTTCCTCTGGTGATCTTCCCATGCTGGCTATGGGCAGCTCTGTTCTTTGGTAAGCTTCTTAATTAATTAATTAATCAATCATTCATGTATGTATGTATGTATGTATATGTATGGAGAGTTAGGGAGCTGGAACCTCTCTTTGCCCAACTACGGTGGATTCTCTTCTCTTTTCCATCTTGTGGTTTGATGGAAGTGAGGTGTCTACCTCAGACATAGTTGAAGTCCCAGAAGTATTGCCTGGTATATTTTGCTCAGAGGAAAGGCCTGGGAAAATGGCTGGGTTCAAGCAGTGTAGCCCCCACATCTTAGTTGGTGCTTTTGGCCTCCATTCACACAGTTATCCTCTCCTATATCTGCTCAGGAGGTAGTCACTTCTATCTAAGCAGGTAAAGGCCCAGGGAGGAGATCTGATCTAACAGTGCCATCCCCAAATCTCAGCTGGTGTTACTTTCAGCCGGTTTGGAGGGGGCTGTTTCTGTCTGAGCACATAGGCCCAGATAAGTAGCAAAATCCAAATAGTGCATGTCTTACATGTCAGCTGAAATTAATGACTGACTTGTGTACCTTCCTCCTCTCCTATGGCTGGTCAGGAAGGAGCCTTGCCTGAGCAGATGTAGGCCAAAGGAAGCAGTAATTAATGTCCACACAGGGAAGTCTCCAAGTCTCAGTTGGTGTTTTTGTCTGACACATGCATTTGTTTCCTCTTCTGTAGCTAGTCAGGGGAGAGTTACTCTCATCTTAGCAGACAAAGGCCCATGGAAGAGGAAAGATTCCAACACCATAGTCCCCAAGACTCAACTGGTACTATTGGCCAACCCTCCTATCTGTTTCCTTTCCTGGACCTCGTTGTTCTGAATGAGCAATCTAAATTGGAGTAAAGCAGTGAACTCTCCAATTTTCTGCTAGTGGTAGTAACTGGGATGCTCATCTCTCTCTTCTTCTGTGGCTGGACAGGAGGAAACCACTCCAGCCGGTTCATTTTTCTGCTATTGATGCCTCAGAACTCTGTCACTTCCTAGGAAATAGAACACATTTTGCTTAGTGTGTTGGGGAGGAGGGTCTGGGAGGTAAGGGACGTAGAAACAGGGGTGAGAATGCACATATCTGTGTGTGAGAGGCATATGTCACAGGGTTGGAGCGGGGGTGGATGTGATCACCAGGAGGTAAGGGAGAGATGGCGCAAGACTAAAATGTCAGGCTGGACAGTGGGAGACATTTTTACAACATTGTTTCTCAAAATTCTAAACGTATTCTTGCTGTTGTTATTCGTTGTTATTGGGTACACTTTGAGTCACGGCTACCCATGTGCAGTAGTAGAATAATATATTGTTTGGTCCCACGTCATTCTCACAATCATGGATATTTTCAAGTATATTGACCATATTTAACCAATTATTTACACCAAGGATTTCCTTCACCTTCTCCAGCTCTTTATTTGAGAGGATATGTTTTATAGTAATTGAGTCTTCCCTATGATATGCTCAATAAGACAAAGTTCTATTGGGTTTTGCAATGCTTTTATTGCCTTATGTTTACAAGCATATTATCTTTCTAGCCTATCTTATCTGAAAATGTAACTCTAACCTTCCCTCCATAGTGACCGTACAATTACTTGAAATATTGGCAGCATAACTTCCACTAACATAGCAACATTCAATTCACCTCAGCATAACAAACTGAGAGACAAATGATTGATTGAACATCTTTTATTCTTACCCTAAAACTCTGGGGGCGGGTATCTAAGGCAAGAATCTTATATTAAAAACGTATTGTTCAGTAATTTGAAGAACTCATTAAAGTTTTACCACTTATCATTAATACCTTTAAATAATCAATACATATCAATTTACATTCTTCATTGACATGAATATAATCTTGTCTTGTAATCAAGTAGAGCAAACTCTCAACAAGCTACATTGTTCTACAACACAGTACAGGAGGTCACAAGCCAGAGACATGAAAACAGATTTATTTCATGTGTAACATAGAGGAAGTTGAGAATGACAAACTGCAGGAAGTTTTTTGTAGCCTGTTCACCTGAAAAGAATGTAGCCTGTGATATATTTTTCTTGTTCTCACTGAGAAGGAAGAAACTTTGAAGGTATTGTCAGACCACAAGCTACCTGCAAAGCTTAGCCTTGGCCCAGAACTTCTCTCTGTAGAATGAACACACTGGCTGTGTGGGTGAATGGAGATCACAGAACACAGATATTAATAACTAATAAAGGATAAAATTAGATCAAAACATCTCACAGAGTTGAAGTTCAACTAGTTTAAGCAAGCCAGGAGGAATATATTTAGTTTCAGAAATATAGTTTCATGTATTTCTTAACAATAGTACTAGTGTGGGGAGATGTGTGAGAATCAAAATGGTCCCTAACATAAAGGGCAGCAGGAACAACTTAACTGACCAGGGATACAAAAGAAAGAATCATGGTGTCATAATAGAAAATGTCTAAGGAAAATCTGTACTAATTTTCAAATGTTAAAAGACACTTTCTCTAACTTTGAGGGATTAATAACTGAATATGTTGGGGTTTAGGACTGATTTTAAAAGAGTTTTTAAAATTGTTTTCCTAAATTGATTCTTAATCGGAATCTCTAGCCTAATAGTAAGGAGTTTTCATTCAGTGCTGACGTCACATTCTTCTTCATAAACTCTAACGTCTTGAAAGATTTGCTCAACATACAGATGTGTGAAGCAGCTGGATTCTGGAAGGTGGGTTCTCTTGTTTTGGTTGAGGGTTGAGAATGGACTGTTAGGCTGGGGTTTTGTGCTCCAAAGCTTGGTTTTTGTTTTGATTTGTTTTTTTATTTTGTTCACAAACGTGTGTGAGCTGATTGGATTTGCTGGATTTAGCCAACAATAAGCTAACAATAAGCTGTGTGGGGGCTGATTAAAATTAAACAGGATTTACTGGGCAGGCCTTTGTATTTAAAAGTAGGTTGGGCCCTCAGGCCTGGTGTTAATTGTGTTTGAAATGAACCTTTTACTAAGTGGTACAGCATTGTATCAATTTGCTGTAATGAGATAACTTGGGATTTCTCTGTGAACTCTATGCCACTGGTGTGTCAAATACCATCACCATTATCAATGGTGGACAGTTTTTGGTGGAGCTTCCAGATTAAGAGGCTTGGAAGCAGGAGTGGCATCCAATTTCTAAACAACATGCTTCTGGAAACTCTATGAACTTAGAAAAAAAAGATGATAATTATAGAACAGGGTTTAGGTCTTTTGCTCAATGGCACTTAACAACAATAATTAATTGAATAGGCATGGAGAAAGGATACAGCCCTTACACATATCTTTCTTGATTTTCAGCCAACCAATGTTCCTTTACTCTGTTTGGACAATAGCTTCTTAATCTAGGTATCAATTTTTTATAAGCATAATTCTTCTCAATCTTAGCCATATTTTGTTGTAATGTAATGTGTAATCTCTGAAAACCTATGGGAATGTCAACTATGATTCCGTTGCAACTCAGTGCAATATAACAGCAGAAAAAATGTTTCCCAGGCAAAGGATGTGTCTTTTCTTGTCACAATATTCAAGTAAAGCATCAAAATAGATCCTGCAAGGTTGAGTAAAAAAAAATGTGTATGAATATATGCAGCCATTCTCAAATCTTTTTCATTCAGCAGAGATAAAATTCCTTTTCAAAAGTATAGCTAGCAACTTTGTATAAAGTTGTATAGCAACTTTGTATAAAGATTATTGTTGTTGTTGTGACTTATAGCTGAACCTCCACTGGGTTTTCATAGGTTGTAAGTTGCACAGGAGGACATTGCCTACCATTATCTTGTTAAACAGATGGTGGATTTGAATTGCCTATTATTTGGGTTGACAGTGCAATATAACCTGGATTTGAATTCAGTTTGTGATTCTTGATAGTTGAACAATTATTATAAGGGACTTGCCATCCTTGATCTTCGATGCCTTTTTTAGTTTGTTTGATAATATAAATACATTGATTAAAAGAAAATATTGGAAACATCAACTGAAGAAATGCCTGGGACAACATTCTTTTAAACTTCTACTGTATAATTATTATAGGACATTATTTTTATTGGGAATAATAGTATATCTAGATTTAAAGAATACCTTCTTATAAGCTTGTTGAAAATGAGACATATAAAACAAAATGAAATGACATAATGGGTTGGGAGGAGAATAGGGAAAAAGTAGATAGACAAGGAATACTATTGGAATATATGAGGGAGAGAACTGTTTGAAAGGAATATATAATTAGGCTTTCTATGTAAGACAATGGTTCAGAATAAGAGGAATATTTCAAAAAGAACTGAGGGAAGGCAAAGGAAGTAAGGAGGAAGGAAACTACAACAATAAATGAATATTTTTAAAAGAATGTCAAATATTGGAGGGTGTGGGAGGGAAGTCAGAAAATGTACAATAATGAATGAAGTAAAATCCAAATTTTTTGTAAAAGTTCATTAAAATCACAACCAAAATTTTAAAAAAAGGTTTAAAAAATGTTGAATATCTTCATTGAATCCCTGGAAAATTTTTAACTTCTTTCATAAATTGGTTCAAATGGCTGGGTAGAAATACATAAATGATAAATAAATGAGCCAAGAAGTTGAGAGGGAAAGATAATGAAGATTATTATGACCAGAATCTAAAAGACATCTACCTTAACAAACAAGGAAGATGTTTGGACTTTATAAAACCAGATAGATAGAAAAGTGAACTATAGTTCTGAATGATTGGAGATTTTTTTTTTTAATTCTCTCAGGTATTCAGGATCTTTTGGAAAAAAAATGTTTCTATCCGATTTTTATTGACGAATTATTATGCATGAATTTTTATAGAACTCAGAACCATAGTCATTTTCAATTCTTCACATTGCTATCTATCCAATAAATCCTACCATCCAGTGTTTACAGACTGTAACTCATAAGGAGAAACTTTCCTATCCTTCTTCCAAAAAGCTGCTGGTAGATTGGAACCACCAGACATCAAAGAAATAACCACTTCATGTTAACAGCTTGAGTCCCTACAGACTATGTTACCAGTTTCTTAGCTCTGGTGGCCTAGTGGAAAGAAGCTGCACTGCAATCCCAGGGGTATGCAGTTCAAATCCACTAGGTACTATGCTGAAGAAGGATGGACAATCTTCTCCTGTACCAGTCAGAACCGGTTTGATGGTACACACACACACACACACACACACACACACACACACATTAAAAAAAATAAGAAGAAATGCTAAGTGCTACTGAGTTGAATAACATTCATATGAACGACAGACCTGAACCCTGTCTTACATTGTTTCATCATCGTCATCATCGTCGTCATCATCGTCGTCATCATCATCATGATCATGATGTCTGACACACTTGGGCCCTTTGTTTTTGTTACTCTGTGAATCCTTCTTGTTGAGGGTCTTTCTCTCCTTCACTGACTTTCCCAAGCATGATGTCCCTTTCTAAGGAATAGTCTCTCCTAGCAACATGCCCAAAATAATAGGTATGAAGTTTCAACAAGGAACTTCTTTGCCTCCAAAGAGCACTCTAGCTGCACTTTTTCTAAGACATACCTGTTTGTTAATTTGGAAGTCCATAGGATATTCAGTGGTCCTCTCTAGCACCACAATTCAAATGCCTCAATTCTTCTCCGGTCACCCTTATTCATTGTCCGTCTCTTAAATGCACAGAAAATGATTGAAAAGACCATGGACTGAATAATCAGGTGCACTTTAGTCTTCAGACTGATATTATCACTCATCATCATCACTTGACTGCTCTTGGCATCTCTTAATGGCTGGTTTCAAGGATGTTGATCATTGATTGAAGTAAAATAAAATCATTGACCCCTTCATGTTCTCTATAGGTTGAGTGGTGAGGATGTTTGTTTTCCAGATTTTGAAATGCAATCCATATTGAAAGCATTAGGAGCAACAGATCTGAACCTCACCCAATCTTGTGCAATCTTCACAGTTTCTGATATGCTTGAGCCCATTTTTACAGGCCCTGTCTGTGCCAATACATCTTGTTAAGAATCTTCTTCTTTTTCTGACCCTCCCCTTTTCCCAGAATAATATCTGTTTTTCTCCCCTCTCTCCCCATCCCCCACCTGCAGACTCATCCATCCTGACAACATGGCCTAAATATATGAGACAAAATTTCACCATACTTGACTCGAAGGAGGACCTTGCTTGCACTTCCTGTAAGACAGACATGTTTATTCCTTTTTGGTAGTCCATAGAATATTTTACATATTTTGCCAACTTCACGATTCAAAAGAATTGATTATTCTTTTGTCCAACTTTATTCATTGTCCAACTTTCATATGTATAGCAAGTAATTGAAAAGACCATGGCCTGCATCAGTCACACATAATAAAATGTGAAAGGAAAAAGACCAAACTTGAAAACACTAAAGTAGTAACCTAGTTTCAAATTACACAAAGATTGTTGTTGTTGTTAGATGTCATAGATTATGACTCAAAGAGACCCTATGAATAGTTGACCTGAACTCTGCCATGTCCTTTAACATCCTCCCATTTCTGACCCACTAGAAAGCATTGCTGAAGTCACAATCATTGGGGGATCCTATTTGACTGACTCTCCATCTTTCAAAGCATGACATGTCCAAAGTATGAAAGAGGAAGCTTTATCTTCTTTGCCTCAGAGAAGTTTTCTGGCTGCACTTTTCCCAAGACATATCTGTTTGTTCCTTTGGCAGCTCATGGGATATTCAGAACTCTTTCCCAGCACCTCAACTCAAGGGCATCAATTCTTCTTCTGCCACCTTCCTTTATTCATTGTCCAGCTTTCTGATGCATAGCTGCTAATTGAAAAGGCCATGGTCTGAATCAGTCAAAGGTTAGTCTTTAGACTGATGTAATTTCTCTTTAGCATTTTTGAGTTGTCACTGACACAGGACTTACCTAATACAGGTGTGGTTGTTGCTAGATACTGACGAGACAAGTACAACCCATAGCAACCCTATGGACAACAGATGCGAACCCTGTCCTATCCTGTGCCATCCTTACACTTTCTGATATAATAGACCCCATTGGGATAGTCACTGTGTCGATTCATCTGGTTGAGGGTTTTCTTCTCCATCAATAACCTTCTGCTTTTCCAAGCATCATCTCCCTTTACAAGGAATAGCTCCTCTTAGAAACATGGCCAAAATATGTGAGGGGAAGCTTTATCATTTTGGCTTTCAAAGAACACGCTGGCTCATTTTCTCCAAGACATGCTAGTTTGTTCTTTTGTCAGTACTCATCTCCAACAACACGGCTCAAAGGCATTGATTCTTCTGTCATCCTTATTTTTTATCCAGTTTTCAGATGTGTAGTAAGTGCTCAGAAATATCATAGCTTGTATCAGATGCACCGTAGTCCTCAGACTGACATCATTACTCCTCAATAATTTAAAGAAGTTCCTAACTGCAGACATTTCCAATGCAATATGTCTTCTGATTTACTGACTGCTGGTATCAAGGGTGTCGATTGTGGTTTCAAGTAAGATGAAGTTGTTGACAGTTTCCATTTTTATTCTATCTATCGTGATATTGCCTATAGAACCATTGGTAAAAATTTTTGTTTTCTTGACTTTGAGATGCAATCCATATTGAAGACCGTATTCTTTGACTTTCTGAAACAAGGGCTTCACTTCCTCCTAACTTTCAGCAAGCAAGGTTATGTATCATTTGCATAATGCAAGTTGTTAATGAGTCTTCCTCCACACTTGATACACATTCTTCTTAATAGAGTCCAGTTTCTCAAATAATTTGTTCAGCACACATATTTAATAGTATATAGAGAAAAAACACAATCCTTGATATAATTCCTTCTTAATTTTAAACAATCTTCAGGCTGTTCTGAAGGACTTAACAAAAAAGTAAAGCCCCAGGAATTGATAGAATAGCAATCTACGTATTTCAACAAATACATGCTGCCCTAGATGTGCTCACCAATTTGTGACAAGAAACCTGGAGGACAACTACTTGTACAAGTGACTGGAAGAGATCCATATTTATTCTGATTTTTAAAAAAAAAGTGACACGACAGAGTGTGGAAATTATCAAACAACAGCAATAATATCACAAAGTAGTAAAATCCTGCCGAAGAATATCCAGAAACAACTGGAACAGTATATTGACTGAGGATTACCAGAAATATAAGCTGCGTTTAGAAGAGGTCATAGCATTAGAGACATTTTGCCAATGTCAGATGGATCTTGGCAGAAAGCAAACAGTATCAGAGGAATGCCTTCATTTAATGTTTTGTTGACTATGTAAGGGTATTTGACCGTGTAGATCACAACAAATTTTGGCTAACCTTGAGTAAAATGGGAATCCCAGAACACTTGATTTTGTTCTGTGTGTATATAACACTATATTTAGATCAGGAAGCAATCCTCAGAACAGAGGAGAGAACCACTTTATGGTTCAAAATCAGTAAAGGAGTGCATCAGGTAATGCATCCTATCTCCATACCTTTTCAGTCTATATGCAGAATAGATCATTCTGGAAGCAAAGCTTTATGAGGAGGAATGTGGCATCAGGATTAGAGGTAGAATTATCAACAACCTATGTTATACAGATGATACAACCTTGCTTGCTGAAACTGAAGAAGACCTGAAGCATTTGCTGCAGAAAGACAAGGACTGTAGTCTTTGATATGGTTTGAAGCTTAGCATCAAGAAGACAAAGATTCTCACCACTGGGCCAATTGGAAGCACCGTGATGGAGAAGAGATAGAGACTGTTGACAATTACAACTTACTTGACTCCACAAACAACACTCTTGGCACCAGCAGTCATGAACTGAAAAGACGAACTGCATTGGGAAAATCTGCTTTCAGAGGCCTCTCCAGAGTACTGAAAAGCAACGATGTCAGTCTAGAGACTAAGGTATGCCTAATCCAGGCCATGGTCTTCACAATTACTTGTTATGCTTCAGAGAGTTGGACAATGACTAAAGATAACAGAAGAATTGATGCCTTTGAGTTGTGTTGCTGGAGAAGAGTCTCGAGCATACCATGGACTGCCAAGAAAACATAGGTATGTCTTGGAGAGGGTGAAACCAAGTTTCCCCTTCGAGGCTAGGAGTTGCATCTCCATCTCACATACTTTGGACATGTGGCCAAAAGAGATCGTTCCTTGGAGAAGGACATCATGCTTGGAAGGCTGGAAGGACAGCATAGATAGGAGAAGAAAATCACAAATGAGATGAATTGATACAGTGACTAGGGAAATGGGAGTTATTGTGTTGGAATTAGTGAGACTTGCTCAAGACAGGGTAGGGTTCAGAGCTGCTGTATATAGGGTCACTATGGGTCTCAGGTGACTTGAGGGCACATAACAAACCAAACAAGTTTGGCCTTTTATTATTTTTTTTTTTTGCATGATAATCTATTGGTCTAAGTATAGGTTTCACATGAGCACAATTAAGTGCTCTGAGATCCCCAATTGTATCAAAGTAAACCATAACTTGTTATGATTTACACTTTCAAATGACTTTTCATAGCCAATAAATTATGAAAACACATTCTTCTGTTATTCTTTACCTTCAGGCAGGATACATCTGACATCAGCAATGATATCCATGGTGCCACAGCCTCTTCTAAATCCTGCTTGAACTTCTGGCAGATCTATCTATCTATCTATCTATCTATCATCTACCTACCTACATATAAAACATATATAAGCTAGATACACATAACATATATAAGATAGATAGATATTGTTGTTGTTGTTAAGTGCTGTCAAGTTGCAGGCGACTCCTCGATGCTTAGGTGTCTTTCATCCTCTCTCCAGATTCATAGGGTTTCCGGAGGCAGGCTATTATGGAAGTGGATGCCACTCCTCCTTCCAAAGATAGATATAAATATATATAATAACTATAAGATAGATGGATATAGATATAACATATACAAGAGAAATATATATAATATATATGATAAACATATATATATACACGATAGATATAACACATAAGATATATATCACATATAAAATATATGAGAGATATATATGTATATATATGATATAGAGAGAGAGAAAGAGAGAGTCATTTTTGAATTATCTTAAGCAGTATTTTTCTTGCATGTCATATTAATGATATTATTGCTTGGTAGTTTTCACAGAATATTGAATCACTTTTCTAGGGAATGGGAGTAAATATGTTGGCCAGATAGCTACCCTCCAAATTTCCTGCATAATTTTGTGAGTGCATGCAGGGCTGTATCTGCTAATTGAAACAAGTTAATTAGTTTTTTGGCAATACCTTCAGTGGAGCTTCCACTTTCTCCTTCATTACCATTGGCTCCTCCTCATATGGTACTTCTTGAAGTTTTTCAGTTTCCGTTCTTTTTGGTACAGTGACTCTGTATTCCTCTATTTTCTTCTTTTTAATTTTTAATTTGTTTCTTTACAAAGTTCATATACATTGTGATTCATGTTATTCTTTATTTACATTGTGTTTCAAACAATAATTACCAAATGTTATATTTTATAAAATTAGTCACCATTGGACCTTGCCCTTTATTACATTTTCTTTTCAACTGGGTCCTTCTCATTTATGTCCACCCACCAAACTCTGAAGCCCTTGTGTTTTCATCCATATTCATCCTTAGCCCTACCCACCTTGATTTTCCATATGTGTTTTATTAGTTATCCTTCTATTTTTACAATAATGGTCTTATGAAGTATTTGTCCTTATGAGACTGTGTTAGTTCACTCAGCAAAATTCTTGCCAGCTTTTCTAGAGTTACATGCTATCTTTCTAAATCATTGCTCCTGAATGCTGCATAGCATTCTATTGTGTGAATGTACTACAATATCTCAATCCATTTGGTTGTGGTTGGACATTTGGGCTGTTTCCATGTTCTTACAATGATGAATAATGCTACTACAAACATTGATGTTCAACTCTCCATTTGTGTCTCACTTCTAATTTCCTTGGAGTATATTCCTATCAACAACTGGGTTATATGCATTTTCTATATTCAACTTTTTGAGGAAACGCCAAACTGACTTCCAGAGTGGTTGTACTATTTTACAATTCCATTAACAGTGCTTCTTGGGTCTTTCAATATATTGTACATAACATCTTTCAATATTCTGACTCGAGACTTAAATTCATTTTTTAAATTCTCTCAGCTTGAGAAATGCAAAGCAAGCATTTCACTTTTTATTGTCCAATTCCAGCTCTCTGCACATTCCATTATAATACTTTACTTTGTCTTCTCCAGCTTCCCTTTAAAACTGTTTTCCTGATTACTGGTACCAAGAAGGCTGATTGTTGATCCAAGAAAGATTAAATCATTGATAGCTTTAAATCTTTCTCTATCTATCATAATGTTGACTGTTGGTCCTGTGGTGAAGGCTCTGGTTTTCTTGATGTTGAGATGTAATTGACCCTGAAGGTTGTAGTTCTTAATCTTTTGATGTTAGGATTTCATATCCTACTCATTTTCAGCAAGCAAAGTAGTGCCATCTGCATAATGCAGGTTGTTTATGAGTATTCCTCCAATACTAATATCACCTTCTTCATAGTCTTATTTCAACAACTGTTTGCTCAGCATACAGATTGAACAAGTTTGAAGAAATGATACAACCCTGATGCACACCATTCCTGACTTTAAACCATGCGATGTTTCCTTGCTCATTGAGCTATGTATAGATTTCATATGAGAACAATTAAAGGTTCTCATAGAATCCATATGAGAACAATTAACGTTCTTCTCAATGTTAGCCATGATTTATTAAGATCCAAAGAGTCAAATTCCTTCGCATAGTCAATAAAACATAAATGAACCTTCTGGTATTCTCTACTTATAGCCAGTATCCATCTGACATCAGCATTGATGTCTCTGGTGCCATGGCCTCTTATACAACCTACTTTAACTTCTGGTAATTCCTTGCCAATGAACTCTTCTGTTCGGTTTTTAATGATCTTCAACAACATTTTGCTTGTATGTGATATTAATGATATTTGATTATTTCCACTTTCTGTTCGATCATCTTTTTTGGAAATAGGGACATATGGATCTCTTCCAGTCTGCCAGGAAGTTATCCTCCAAATTTCCTGACAGAAACAGGTGAACCCATCCAAGTTTTTATCTTTTAGTTGAAACATGTCAATTGATATTCCATCAATTCCTGGAAATGTAGCTTTTGTCAGTGCCTTCAGTGAAGCTTGAGCTTCATTTTCCATCTACTGGCTCCTGTTTGTGGTTGTTGTTGTTGTTGATAAGTGTAGATGACTCATAGCAACCCTATAAATGGAAGACCTGAACACCTGTATGACTTGCATCATTTCTCCAGGTTCATAGAGTTTTCAGAGACAAGCTTTTGACGGAAGTGGATGCCACTCCTGCTTCCAAGCTTGTTTTAATCAGGGAGCTCTACCAAGCATTGTCCACCATGGGTAACCATTATCACATTTGACATATCAGTGTCACAGTGTTCAGCATCACAGCAACCACAAGTTATCTCGGTATAGCAAATGGACAGACCAGTGCTATACCACTTAGAAGAATGTGTGATCAAAAACTATCAAAACAACAAGGCCTAAGGACTGTGGATTAAAGTCAGCCACTTTTGGCTTGGTAGCATCACTTTCTGTCCACTAGGCCAAATGAGCTCTCTCTTTGTTATTGTTTTTGTTAAGTGCAGGCAATTCATAGTGACTCTATGAATAAAAGACCCGAACACATGTATGACTTTCATAATTTCTCCAGATTCATAGTTTGTGGTACCTCCTGAAATTTTTTGGTATCAATTAATTCTTTTTGGTATAGCAATTCTGTATGTTATTTTCATCTTCTTTGGTTGTTTTGTAGATCAAGTGCCCATAGTATCTCTCTGTATTGAAACTAGAGGCACAAATTTGTTTTTCAGTCCTTTCAGCTTTAGAAATACCAAGTGAATTTTCTCCTTTTTATTCCCTGAATATAGCTCTTTGCACATTTTGTTATAATATTTTTCCTTATCTTTTCAAGGTACCCTTTGAAATCTTCTGTTTAGGTCTTTTACTTCAACATTTCCTCCATTTGTTTTGGCTTCTTGATGATCTAATGCAATTTTCATAGTCTCATCTGACATTAATTTTTTATTATTCTTTCTTTTCTTTCTTGCTCTTGTGAAGGATATCTTTGATGCCCTCCCACAGTTCCTCTGGTCTGCAATCATTGATGTTAAATGCCTCAAACTTATTCTTGAGATAATTCTTAAATTCAACTGAAATAGACTCAAGTATTTTGCTTCCTCTGGATTTTTTTTTAGTCAGTAATTTTTATGTTACAAATGATAAAAATATAATTTAAGTCATTTGTGAAAAAGAAAAAAGAAGTAAAGATATGTGAAACCTTTAACAGGCATTACAGCAGGGAATTTTGGTGACCTACTGTTAAGGAGTTTCATTGACAACCCAAAGACATACAGTTGGACTCCACCAGTTGTTACATGGGAGAAAAATGGGCAATCTCCTCCCGTTTGATATACTGGCTGTCTCTGGAAACCCACTGCAGTTTAATGATCAGCTATGAGTTTTTACCAACAAGAACACAGCAGGTAAATCAAGGATGGCTTCAGGGAGCACAGGATATGGAGATTCAAATGACATGATGAGATCATCACTTCTTACACTCCTTTTTCTACCTGTCCATTAAATTAATCTAAGACAGATTTCTCCCTACAATTGCATAGGCTTTGCAAACTCTGTCAGGGTAGAGTTCTATTTTTATATGACTTCAACGACCTTTTCCTTAGTGACTGAATGAATTATTTAAAAACAAATTTAGTTGATCTTGTTCAGAGTGTTACATTTTTGTTAACTATTCAAGATTAAGTACTCTATTTAACCAGTGTGGATTAGATGTCCAATACTGTGTATGGAAACTATCCTTAATCTAAAGAATTAGCACATAGAATCGATGAGGAGTGGTTTTTAAAAGGAGGAAGTAGTAGGTGAATTTAGAAAACAATCATCAGGTTTCAATTATCTGTTCTTTGGCCGGTTCCTAACTGATACATCTACGTAGGAAAACATACCAAGAGAGAAATAATAGTAAGCAGTAGCACTTCACCAATTGTATTGATTAAATTACTTTTCTTAACTACACCAACCTGAAACTTATGTTTCAGGTTGGCATGTCAGAATATGCTGCCAGAATCCCATAAACTAATTGTGGGGGAAGTAGTTTCTGTTGGCACTTTTTAAAGAGGTCAAAGCTAATACAAACTTTAGTTTTTAAGTTAAGTAAATCAAACAATTCCTTGGACCCAGAACAGGATTCAGTGACGAAACTAAAGTGTAGACTCTTTTTCTTCACTTGGCAGAGCTCTGCCCCTGCGTTATTTTAGCTGATGTTGTATAGTGTAGTGTACAGTCAGATACATAGCTGACCCTTCCACGGATTTTCAGAAATAGTTAATAAATAGTTAATTGCATGGGAGGAGATTGTCTATTCTCCCAGAGAGCAGCTGTTGGCCTCCAATAGCATTCCTTCAGGATTGTAGCACAGCTTCTTGCCACTAGGAAACCAGAGCTCCCTTGAACCTGTCCTAAACAGAAGGAATTCACACAGAATGAAATTTCACCAGTTTATCCCATTATATACACAGCCCAAGGTAGGAAATCTGCATAGATTCAAGTAGCACTTTAAAATATATTTTAATATAACAACAACATGCACATGAATCTTTAGAAGGGGGTGTGTGTGTGTGTGTGTGTGTATGATGTGAGTGAAAGTTTACAGGGCAAATATACATTTTGTTTTATGACATTTATCACAATAGTTAAAGTATAACATTCTTCCAACTTTTTCTCTGAAGTTCTCATTGCTACAAATACCTTACCTTACTTTATCTTAACTATTTCTTCCTTCTGAGATTTAACCTTGGGAAATTGTTCCCCTTTTTATTTTATACGATAATTTCATTCATTATAATACCTACAGCAGCACCCCTTTGGAAAAGAAGGATGCAGATGGGCATAATGAAAACAGTGTAAAAACTTACTGGCATCAAGAAACAGAAATTGATTACTGATAATCAAATGGTAATGTTCTGTGAATGCTACTGAGCAGTTTAAAGAGAGAAGCGGGGGAAATTTAAGAAAAATTAAACCCTAAGTATCCCTAAGGAAGAGTAAGCAATAGCCCACGGATTGCCAAAAGAGCAAACAAATACCTGGGTTGGAATAAGCGCAATCAGAGTGTTCCTTAGAAGCAAGGATGTTGAAATTTCAACTCACATATTTTGTGCATGTTGTCAGGAGGGACTAGTCCTTGGAAAAAGGTATCATGCTAGAAAATACAGAGGGTCAGTAAAAGAGAGGAAGACCCTCAGTGAGCAAGATTGATATATAAAAGGGCTGTCACAATGGGTAGAGACTGTGAGAATGACAAGATAGAACATGGTTTTTATCTGTTGCTCATAGGGTCAATTTGAGTAATGGTTGACTCAACAGCATCTAATAAAAAGATTTCCCATAGTATATTTATCTATGTTTCTGTATATCTATCTACCTGCTATCTATCTAAGCTTCATTGGATTTGCTTCTCTAGAGAATCCTCTTGGAAACAGTATTTTATCTTAGCTAGTTCTCAAAAGTAGATGCCCTAAACTAGTTTCTCTTTATCTGGAAGCTCCACAGAACTCGTCCATGTAAATTACATTATCAGTATTTTAACTGCTGGGTAGCATAGCCTCTAATATGATAGTGGCCTGCAAGTCCTCACAGTATTATAAATCCTATTCTATTTATCAAAGATGGTGCCTTATTCATCACTGGTCTCTGGTTCCATGCAACAAAGCCCAGGAAAAGGCAAAAAACACTCTGGGCTAAATCGCTTTGTGTCTAAACTTTCTTGTTGCTGATGCTTTGACTTTTTTGACATGTTATTGAAAGAAAGTAAAGAAATATACAGTTTATCCTTTAGGGTTTACAAAGTTTGGTAAATGCTTATTTAACTTTTTGGCAGTTGTGAGCAATAAACAAAAGAGCATCTAAAATAAAGATTGCACAAAACTTGCCTTCATTTTGCTTACACAAAATCCCTAGGAACCAGGAATTGAAATATATTTTTCTACCTGTGTTTTTTTTTTCTTCTTATCACTGAACACATTCATTTATACTTTAGTCTAGGGCTGTTCTGAACTGCTGGGCTGCTACTTTGATTTATTTTATTTTTCATTTCACAGTGGAAGGGAAAATGGACCATTAAGTGCACGGCTTTGGACAAAAGATCTCCCATGATACTATGAATGACATGCTTTGCCAAAACAAACTTAAAAAAAGGAAGCTTAACAGATTAGATTTTAGTAGCATTCTAGCTCAGGTCCTGGTATTGTGGACCCATAGATCTCTTAAGAGATGAGGTGAAAAGGAAAATTGTTCTTATTCTCTTTTTTTATTGTATGCAAAGCAAGAATATATGAGACGGTTGTCAGACACTACTGTAACAGCTGGACGTACATTGTTTAATTTATTCATTCATTTGACAAGTGTTTAGTGATGGTGTACTCTGTGCCAAGCTCTATTTAGGGACTAAAGATGCAACAATGAACAAAATAGAGAGACTTCAGTCCTTTTACAGTTTATTTAGGGGAACAGATAATAATAAATAAGTAAAATATGACATTTGTATTTAAGGACATTGCTGCATTAGAATTGAAACAGAGATGCATTAGTTCTCATGAGGCAATTCAGCCTAAACATTTTTTGTGTGAACTAGAATTGAATGTACCATCAGAAATTGTATATTCAATTCAGTATAATTAATCATTCCGCATTGGGTAGTCAACCATTAACGCATTTGACACATCAGTGAGTGTCATGGTGTTTAGCCTCACAGCAACCCACAAGTGACCTTGGTACGGCAACTTGTACACCAGGGCTATATGACCTAGAGGATTAAAACAAGCTTGGAAGGGAGAGTGGCATCCACTTCATTATAGCTTGCCTCCGGAAACCCCATGAACCTGGAGAGAGGATGATAAATACCCAAACATCTATGACTCTCCTTCATAGGGTCGCTATGAGTCGCCTGTGACTCGAAGGCACTTAATAGCAATAATATCAACATCGAGAAAAGAGATCAACTGGCCCAGTGGACAAAAAGCGATGCTACCACGCCAAAGGTGGGTGACTTTTAATCCGCGGCCCTCGGGCCTGTCTTTCATTGTTTTTGTTCAGACATTCTTCTAGGTCATATAGCCCTGGTGTACAAGTTGCTGTGAGGCTGAACACTGTGACACTGATGTGTCAAATGCGTCAATGGCTGTTTACCCAATGCGGACATAGAGTCGGCTAGAGCTCCCTGATTAAAACAAGCTTGGAAGGAGGAGTGGCATCCACTTCCATAATAGCTTGCCTCCGGAAACCCTATGACCCTGGAGAGAGGATGAAAGGCACCCAAGCGTTGAGGACTCTCCTTCATAGGGTAGCTATGAGTCGCCTGTGACTCGACGGCACTTAACAACACAAACAACATAATTAATCAATAAATTAAAACATATCAATGAAAGTGTACTACTACTGAGTGAAATAAGTGTCATAAGTGTGCCTGTTTTAGGGAGCTTTGGTGGCTTAGTGGCAAGAAGCTGCACTGCAATCCCAGAGGTACATAGTTCGTGTCCACCAGAGACTATACTGGAGAAGGAGGGGTAATCTCCTCCTGTACCAGTCAGATCCAATTTGATGGCACACACACACTCACAAAATAATAAAATAGAATTTTTAAAAATTTTAAGTGTGACTGTTTTAAAATTCCATCACTATACATAAGGATAACATTGTTGTTCTGATAAAATAACGTATCTTATATACTACATACATCTTTAAGAAGGCAAATTACAATGGAGGCTAGAGCTGATGGAAGAGATTGGAATACGGCAAATGTTTAGCAATTGTTGTTATGTGCTGTTGAGTTGCTTGTGACCCATGGAGACCCTATGTACAACAACCCTGAAGCCTACTCTATCCTGTGCCAACTTCATACCTCCCTCAGTTACCCTAGTCTCTGAATCAATCCATATCATCAACGATCTTCCTCTCTTTTTCTTTCTCTCCACCCTCCTAAACATGAGGCCCTTCTCCAAGGACCGGTCCCTCCTTGCAACATGCCCAATATATGTCAGACGAAGTCTCAGAAATAATTACCTCCAAGGAATTTCCTAGTCTCACCCTCTCTAAGATGAAACTGACTGTTCTAGCAGTCCATGGTATATTCAATACTCTTCTCCAGTATCACATCTCAGAGGCATCAGTTCACTTTTTATTGTCCCTAGTCATTGTCCAGCTTTCTGATAGGTAGCAAATAATTTCAGACGATGGCCTCGATTGGCATACCATAGTCTCCAGATTGACATTGTTGCTCTTAGCAATTGGAAATGATAAGAACTAGAGAAACATGTCTATTTGAAAGAGGAAGTTACTCTAAATTTTAGACAACTGTTTCCAAATAGATATATAGTCCAAGGATGCCCAATATTCTGACTTTTCTAATTTTTCAAGGTGATTTTTTTTTTTAAATTTCTCTACCATACTAATCAAAATATATACGTGAGTCAACATTTTGGAATATTTATTTAAAATTGTCAAGCTAATATATAGGTAAAATAAAGTAATGACTAGGACAACTTTCTTTTCTTTTTTAATTTATTAATGTTTTTTTA
>NW_006399845.1:3159453-3161121 GCF_000299155.1 Elephantulus edwardii | reverse complement strand
GCACTTAGGTTGTTTCCAACTCCTTGCTATTGTGAACAAAGCCTCAATAAACATGGGTGTGCATATATCTGCTTGGATGTCATTTATGGTCTCTTTAGGGTGTATACCCAGTATTGGAATTGCTGGGTCAAATGGTATCTCTATTTGTAACTTTTTGAGAAAGCACCGCACCGCCTTCCACAGTGGTTGCACCATTTTATACTCCCACCAACAGTGAATAAGGGTTCCAGTTTCTCCACAACCTCACCATCATTTGTTGCTTGCTCTTCTGTTAAATTTTGCTATTCTTACTGGGGTGAAATGATATCTCACAGTTGTTTTGATTTGCATCTCTCTTAGAACTAGGGATTTTGAACAATTCTTCATGTGCTTGTTGGCCATCTGAATGTATGCTTTGGTGAAGTGTCTATTCATGTCCTGTGCCCATTTTTCAGTTGGATTATTTACCTTTATCTTATTGTGGTGCTCAAGCGTTTTATAAATTCTTATAAATTCTTCTGTAAGTCCCTTATCTGACATGTCATTACCAAATACTTTTTCCCAGTATGTGGCTTCCCTTTTTACCCTGTTGGATGTTTTTGGATGTGCATAGGGATTTGATTCTTAGAAGGTCCCATTCATCTATTTTGTCTTCTTCTGGTTGTAGATTTTTCAGGATACATGGAAGACTGTTTATGTTGTGGATTAGGACTACTATAGTTCTTCCAAGCTTTTCTTTAAAGAAGTTTATAATCCTTGGTATTAGTCCTAGATCCATGATCCACCGTGAGTTGGCTTTTATATACGGAGTGAAGTGTGGATCTTGCTTGAGTCTTCTGCAGATAGTTTTCCAATTTTGCCAACACCATTTGTTTAAAAGGCTGTCGTTTTCCCACTTAACTGATTTCATCTCCTTGTCAAAGATCCGTTGACCATACGTAGATGGGCTGATTTCTGGGTTATCAATTCTATTCCATTGATCTATGTGTCTTAACCACCACAGCAGTGTAGTAGGATTTGAAATCAGGGAGTGAGATGCCGCCTACATTTTTCTGTTTTTAAGGAGGCAATTTACATATTCAGCACAATCCCAATAAAAATACCAATCCCATTCTTCAAGGAGATAGAAAAGGTAATTTCCAGTTTCATTTGGAATGGACTACAACATTTAACAGCACCTCTTTAAAATCTTCTGTCTGTTGCCTAATAATTGGGTTGTGTTGTTGTTGTTGTTATGCTTCATCGAGTCACTTGCGACTCATAACAACCCTATGTACAACAGCCCTAAATTCTGCTCTGTCCTGTGCCAATCTCACTGTCTCTGACACACCCATCCCGATTATCCCAGTCATTGAATCAATCCACCTCATAGAGGGCCTTCCCATCCTGCGCTGTCCGTCCACCCTCCCAAGTATGATGTCCTTATCCAAGGACTGGTCTCTCCTCACAACAGGTCCAAAGAATGTTAGACAGAGCCTCAGAATCCTTGCCTACAAGGAGCCATCTGGTTTAACCCTTTCCAGGATGAAGTGTTTGTTTTCCTAGCAGTCCATTGCACCCTCAATACTCATCTCCACCACCACAGCTCAAAGGCATCAATTCTCCTTCTATTCTCCTTGGTCATTGTCCAACTCTCTGATGCATAACAAGTGATTGTGAAGACCATGGCCTGTATCAGATGCACCTTAG
>NW_006399845.1:3157355-3158923 GCF_000299155.1 Elephantulus edwardii | reverse complement strand
GCCTTTGCATAGTCAATGAAACACAGATAGACATTCCTTTGGTACTCTCTGCTTTCAGCTAAGATCCATCTAACATTAGCAACAATATTCCAAGTACCATGAATCCTTCTAAACCCAGCCTGGACTTCTGGCAGTTCTCTGCTGATGTGCTGTTCCAGTAGTTTTTGGATAATCTTCCGTAGAATCTTGCTTGCATGTGAAATCAATGATATTGTTTTATAGTTTCCAACTCTGTTGGATCTCTTTTCTTTGGGATGGGAACAAATACAGTTCCCTTCCAATCAGCCAAGTGGTTGTTTTCCAGATTTCTTGGCACAACTTGGTGAGCACGTCCAGGGCAGCATAGCTGAAATATGTCAATTGGTATGCCATCTATTCCTGGGGCCTTATTTTTTGCTATTTCCTTCAAAGCAACCTGAACTTCTTCTTTCATCACCATAAGCTCTTGCTCATATTCTTTAAAAATTATTAAAATTATCTGAGTACCAATTATTTGAATTGTTTAAAGAAGGTAATGCTCAAAATTTTCAGTTTTGAAAAATTATAATAGATTTCAAAGTTTACAAGTAGATAATAGTGATAAAGATGTTGATAACAATGAAAATGATGTTACACAAGTAGCCCCAAATTTTCTTAGGCTTCTAAGAATCCTGTAATATATTATATCCAACTCCATTTGGCTATCTTAGTCTTGTTTTTCTAACATTTACTGAAAATAGAATCTCTGATGAACATTGTGCATAATATCTCTATATACCATTTCTTGATAGTCTTGTAAGGACCTCTGGAGGTATAGTATATCAGGTGTTTTACTGCTAATCTAAATGCCTCTCTGGTAATTTGACTCCATCATTGTCTCCAACAGAGGAAAATGGGCTATCTCCTCCCATGTAATTTACTATTTCAGAAATCCAATAGAAAGTAGCTATGAGTTGATTCTAACTCAATTGCAATGAAAGTAAGAGAGAAACAGAAACAGAAAAGGAAACACAGAAAGAGAGAGACAAGATGGAGAGAGGAGAATGTAATTCTCATAACCTCCCAAGTCATGAACTAGTCTTACGTATTTGTTTTATAAACAGGGAAACAGAAGCAAAAATAAGGCATTTGTACAAGGTTGCAAAGTTGGAAGAGGATGTGAAATTTAAGCCAGGTCTCTTTGACTACAGAGGGGAAACTCTGAAACAAAGTCTTATACATAAACATATTTCCCCAATCAGTGTGTCATTTGTAAAGAAGAAAATTAGTAGATGAGTCATAAATTAGGAAACATGAGAGAGAAAACAAAATGTGGCAACCTATTAAAAGATACTTTAAGAAATCTTAGTTGTTGGAATTGATGGGAAAGCTCATAAACAGTTCCTTACTTCACCGCTGCCTTGCATGTGGACTTCCGAGCTGTAAAACAACCCAGTGGTAGATGGAATTTGGTCCAGGACTTAAGAACAATAAATGACGTAGTTGAGTCTCTACATTTTGGGGTTCCTAACCTTAATATTATAATAGACAAAGTGCTAGTCAATAAGCCTTTTATTTTAAGAACTACCTTCCCTCTGTAACTTGATTTG
>NW_006399845.1:3150867-3156733 GCF_000299155.1 Elephantulus edwardii | reverse complement strand
TGAGCAAACATACACTGTGGGTACAACACAAATGGGTAACTTTTGTTAATCAAATTAAAAATCATGAATTCTTCTTTTAGAAATTTAAAACATTTTCATGGAACATTACTTGTGCATGTATCCTACAATTCAGAAATAGGCCAAACACTGGGCACAATGCATGCTCTAAGTGGCATTCTCTGAGGAGAGTATGTGTTAGGCGGGGTGAAAGAATAACACTTCGAAAAGCAGGAAGGAAAAGTTAATTGCTTTCTATTTTATTTTACTTCATAGTAATTGGAGGAGGAGCTCACAGTAGTGTTTTCCTAA
The DNA here is from genome assembly GCF_000299155.1 of Elephantulus edwardii. Taxonomy (NCBI): domain Eukaryota; kingdom Metazoa; phylum Chordata; class Mammalia; order Macroscelidea; family Macroscelididae; genus Elephantulus; species Elephantulus edwardii. Next base: position 3,156,424 of record NW_006399845.1, on the reverse strand, counting down.
AGAGGCTCATTTCAGTTCAAGAACAGCCACCACTGTAACGGGATAGGGCAAGTACCGAGAAGACATTCTGTCCCTAGTTTTTCCTTGAACCTGCTATGGTACTTTTGTATTCTTTTTATTATAAACTATTCTTCAATAATAATTTGTAATTTAGTAGATACTTTTTGTTGTGGATTTAATTGTGTCTCTCTAAATATATGTCAAAATCTTTACTGTCATGTCTATAGTTGCAATCTGCTTGATGTAGTGTGCAGGGAATTGCTCTGCTGACTCAAAGTTTATGCTTCTCTAGAGGTTTGATTTTATCATCTACTCTAATAGAGAAAGATGGGAATATCTCTAAAATTTGTATGCTGAGAAAATATTTTGAAGCTGGTCTATGAAGAAGAAGAATTTGGCATCAGGTATGGAAGGAAAACCCATCAACAATCGTAATAATATAATTGACACAACCTTGCATACATGAAGAGAAGGAAATGTAAAGCACTTACCAAAGAAGATCAAAGACTAAAGTTTTCAATATAGATCATATCTCAAAATCAAGCAAACAAAATTTTCACAAGTGGACCAGTAGGCAACACAATGATAGATGAGAAAGGATTGAAAGTGTCAACTTCATTTCACTTTGATCTACAACACTCATGGTAACCACAGTCAGGAAACCAAAAGACGTGTCGAATTGGAGGAATTGGGTGTCAAGCACCACCTTAAATATACGATAAGGACGAAAAATGTCTGTTTAAAGACCTAAGAAACATTCAAGCTATGATATTTTCAATTGATTAGCAGGAAAATGGTTCAAATTCACCAGATGCTCTGCAGGAGAAAGATGGACTATCACTTACAATGTGATTTACTGCCTCTGAAAACCCACGGAAGATCAGCTGCAAGTTGATTCGCATACAACAGTCTATAACCCAAGAACAACATGCCTAGACAGTTAGGCAGGGTGCATCTAAAGAAATAAGGATAGTGAAACTTCATCTTACAAACTTTGAACATGTTATCTGCCGGGTGCAGTTTTGGAGGGGAAAACCTGATGACATTAAGCACTGTGCCATGAGGTTCCATAAGGATTTGAATTGCCAGTCTTTTCGTTATCAATGAATCCTGAAGCAATGCCTAACCATAGACACTGAAAAGTAACATTTAATATATAGGAGGCTGAATTATCTTCAGAAGTATTTTGCTTTGTTGTTGTTATGTGCCGTCGAGTTGTTTACAACGCATAGCGACCCTATGTACAACAGCCCTAAACCCTGCTCTATCCTGTGCCAATCACACTGCCTCTGATACACCCATCCCGATTACCCCAGTCATTGAATCAATCCATGTCATAGAGGGTCTTCCCCTCCTGCACCGTCCCTCCACCCTACCAAGCATAATGTCCCTCTCCAAGGACCTGTTTCTCCTTACAACATGTCCAAAGTATGTCAGACGAAGCCCCAGAATCCTTGCCTCAAAGGCGTGGCCTGGTTTAACCCTCTCCAAGATGAATCTGTTTGTTTTCCTGGCAGTCCATGGTACATTCAGTACCCTTCTCCAGCACCACAGCTCAAAAGCATCCACTCTCCTTCTGTCCTCCCTAGTCACTGTCCAACTCTCTGATGTGTAACAAGTGATTGCAAAGACCATGGCCTGTCTCCAGAGAGACACTGTTGCTCTTGAGTACTTTAGAGAGGTCCCTAACAGCAGACTTTCCCATCACAATACGTCTTTTGATTTCCTGCCTGCTGGTGCCAAGAGTGTTGACCGTGAAGCTGAGCAAACTGAAGCTGTGAACAATCTCATTCTCTTCGCCATCCATTCATCCTGATGCTACCAATTGGTCCAGTGGTGAGAATCTTTGTCTTCTTGCCATTGAGCCTCAGTCCATACTAAAGGCTGCAGTCCTTGACCCTTTGCAGCAAGTGTATGAGGTCCTCTCAGTTTCAGCGAGCATGGTTGTTTCATCTGAATAATGCAGATTGCTAATAGATCTTCCACCAAGCCTGATGTCACACTTCTCCTCATAGAGCCCAGCCTCTTAGATAATCTGCTCTGCATACAGGTTGAAAAGGTATGGAGATAGGACACATCCCTGGCGTACACCCTTCACAATTTTGAACCATGCAGTGTCACCTTGCTCTGTTATGACGACTGACTCTTGGTCCAAGTATAGGTTTCACATTAGCACGATTAAATGTTCTGGGATTCCCATTCTTCTCAGAGTCAGCCACAGTTTGTTATGATCCACACAGTCAAATGCCTTTGCATAATCAATGAAACACAGAAATTTTTTTGGTATTCCCTGCTTTCCCATGTGGTATTAATGATATTTTTCAATAGTTTCCTCATTCAGTTGTATCCTCTTTCTTGGGAATAGGAAGAAATATGGACCTCTTCCAATCTGTTGGCCAGACAGTTGTCCTCCAAAATTCCTGGCTTAGACTGGTGAGCACATCCAAGGATACATCTGTTAATTAAATCAAAAAAGTTAGTATCTTATCAATTCCTGGGTCCTTATTATTTTGTCCAATGCCTTCAATGCATCTTCCACATCTGCTTTCATTACCATTAGCTCCTGTTTGTATAGTACTTCCTGGAATTTTTCAGTTTCAATCAATTCTTCCTGATACAATGATTCTGTGTATTCCCTCTATCTCCTTTTGATGCCTTCTGTGTCATTCACTATATTGAATTCAATGTATTGTCCATAACATATTTGTGACACAAAAAGCTTAGATTTATTTTTCAGTGTGTAGTGTTGGAGAAGAGCAATGAGCAACCCATGGATGGCCAACAGAACAAATACATATGTCTTGGAGAGGATGTAGTTGGCGTGGTCTTTGGAGGCAGGAATAATGAGGTTTCACCTCACATACTTTGGGCTTGCTGCTAGGAGGGCTATACCTTGGAGAAAGACATGATGCTTGGAAAGGTGGAGGGTCCTTGAAGGAGAGGAAGACCCTCAGCCAGGTGGATTGACGTACTGACTGCTCCAATGGCCCCTTGGATGTCACGAAATGTGAGGATGCTGCAGAATAGAACAGGGTTCATATCTTTTGTTCGTAGAGTCACTATGAGTTGTAGTTGTCTCGACAGCGCCTAACAACAGCAATAACAACTATAAGAGCCTGGGATTTAGAATGAAAAAGATCAAAGCTTGAGTCTCATCTTCACATAATATGTTGTCATCCGGTGCCATCCAGTCAACTGTAAGTAATGCTTGGAAAATATAGTGTATATGAAGACAAAAGACAAATTCCATCAATGAGATGGATTGTCACAGAGACTACAACAATGATCTTGAGGTTGGTAAAGATTATAAGGATGTCACAGAATAAGGTAAGATTTTAATCTGTTGTTCATAGGATCCCGATGACTTATAATGGGCTGGATGGCACCTAAGAGCAACATACCACATGAAGCTGTGACTCATGTTTTTGTCTTTCTGATCCTAAACCATAGACTCCTGTATAATAAATGCTAATTTTGAGTGTCTATTTCTAGGCAATGTTACATATCTTGTTAGTAACCAAAAAACTATAGTTTGACTCCCGTTGGAGTCTTATGACATAGTGCTTTATGCCATCAGGGTGCTACCTAAAAGGTCAGCAGTTCAACTTCATTAGCCAATTTAGTGAAAAATGCAGTGCCTGTAACTTTAAGAAACTTAATGGAGGGTTAATAAGCACTGGAAATTACCCAATAGCAGTGGATTTATGTTTATGCATATTCACAGTAACAAATCTTTCAACTTATTATTTTATTCTGTTTGTTTTTTTTTTTTGTAATGTGCCATTGAATTGACTATGACTTGACTAATAGTGACCCTATTAAGAATGGTTCTGAATCTTGCCCTATCCAGAGCCATCCTCACCATCTCTGATATATCTGACCTCATTGCCAGTTATTATAACAGTATATCTTATCCAAGGCCTTCCTGTCCTGCACCAACTTTCTACAATCCCAAACATGATGCCCTTCTCCAAGGACTCGTCCCTCTTGGCAACATGCCCAAAGTGTATGAGACAGAGCTTCACAATTCTTGCCTCAAAGCAGCAATCTTATTTCTCCTTTTAGGAATAAACCTATTTGTTCTCTTAGATGTACATGTTATGTTCAAAACTATTCTCTAGAACTACAATTCAAATGCATTGATTCTTCTTCTCTCATCCTTATTCATTGTTTAGCTCTCAGATGCATAGCACGCAATTGAAAAGACTATGTCCTGGATCAGGCCCACCTTAGTCTCTAGATTGACATTGCTACTGTTTAGTACTCTGGAGAGGTCCATGACAATAGGTTTTCCCAAAGCAGCTCATCTTTTGATTCCAGCCTGCTGGTGCCAAGATTGTGGCTCTGAGTAAGGGTAAATTGTTAACGGCATCAAACTTTTCTCTAACATAAAACTGCCAATTGACCTGGTGGTGAGGATGTTTGTTTTCTTAATGTTGAGATGCAATTCATATTGAAGGCTGTACTCCTGGACCTTCTGCAGAAAATGCTTCAAGTTCTCCTCAATTTTTGGCAATTAAGGTTATTTCATCTACATAACCTGCATAGTTGTTGATAAGCCTTCCTCTAATTCTGATGCCACAGTCACCTTCATAAAGTCTAGCTTCTGGAATGATCTGTTCTGCATAGACATTACCTGAAAAGGTAAGGAAAAAAGGATACAACACTGATGCACCACTTTCTTGATTTTGAACCATGTAGATGGAGGAAATATAAAGATTCATTGTACCATGAACTGATTGTCATTAAAAAATTCATGAAGTACCATATGAACAGGAGCTAGTGGTAATGAAAGAAGAAGTGGAAGCTGTGTTGAGTACATTGAAAAAAAAATTAGGCCTCAGAAATCAATGGGACACTAATTATTTTGTTTCAATTAATAGATGCAGCCTTGGATGCACTCATCAGTCTATGTCAGGAAATTTGGAGGACAGTTATGTAGCCAATGGCTTGGAAGAGGCACTTATTTGTTCACATTCCCAAGAAAGGTGTTCCAACAGAGTGTGAACACTGTTGAACAATATCGTTAATATCACATGCATGAAAAATACTACTGAAAACCATTAAAAAATGGCCAGGAGAGTACACAGATGGGGAACTGCCAGAAATTCAAGCAGGATTTAGAAGAGGCTGTGACACCAGGCTGATGTTAGATGGATCCTGGTGAAAGTAAAGATTATCAAAACAATGTGTATTTGTGCTTTGTTGACTATGTAAAGACAGTTCACTTTATGGGTCAAAACAAGTTATAATTAACATTGAGAAGAATGGGAGTCCCAGAACACTTAATTGGGTTCATGTGAAACCAATACCTGGACCAGGAACCTGTTGTGCTAATGAAGAAAGGGAATATTGCATTATTCACAATTAAAAAAGGAATGTGTCAGAATTATATTCACCACAACAAGATAAAGGTAAATAATCCAATAGAAAAATGGGCACAGGATATGAACAGGTATTTCACCGAAGACGACATTCAGATGGCTAACAAACACATGAAGAAATGCTCAAAATCCCTAGCCCTAAGAGAGATGCAAATTAAAACAACTATGAGATA
>NW_006399845.1:3148132-3149724 GCF_000299155.1 Elephantulus edwardii | reverse complement strand
ATAAAATATAGAAAAAAAAAGAATTATATTCTCTTTCCATACCTATTCAATCTGTACGCTGAGAAAATTATTCAAGAAGCCATACTCTAAAAAGAGGAATGCGGCATCAGGATTTGAGGGAGACTCATCAGTAACCTGTGTTAGACAGATGACACAACCTTGCTTGTTAAAAGTGAGGAGAAACTTGAAGCCCTTGTTGCAGGTTGCAAAGAATGTGGCCTTCAATATGGATTGCATCTCAATATTAAGAAAACAGAGATTCTTACCACTGGCAGCACCATGAAAGCTGTAGAAAAGATTGAAACTATCAGTAACTTCATCTTAGTTTGAGTCACAATTAACACCCTTGATACCTGCAGTCAGGAAATTAGGAGATATATTGCACTAGGAGAATCTGCAGTTAAGGACTACTCCTCAAATTGTTGAGGAGCAGTGATGTCAATTTGAGGACTAAAATGTGTCTGAATCAGACCATGTTCTTTCTGATCACTTGAGAACTGAAGAATGAATAAGCATGACAGAACAATCGATGCATTTGACCTATGATGCAGGAGAAGAGTGCTGAACATCCCATGGATTTCCAAAAGAACAAAAAAATTTATCTTAAACAGGATCCAGCCAGAGTGTTCTTTGGACACAAAGATTATGTAGCTTTCTTCACCTCATATACTTCTGGCATGTTGATAGAAGGAGCAATTCCTTGTAGAGTGACATGATGTTTGGAAAGGTAGAGAGAGGATCGGAGAAGGAAAGGAAGATACTTGACCAGGTGGATTGATGTGACTGACACAATGTGCTTTAGTGTGCCAGGAACTGTGAAGATGGCACAGGATAGGACAGGGTTCAGATGTATAGCTCATAGGGTCACTATATGTCATACTCAGTGGCAACAACTAACAACAGTATTCACTTATTCTGTTAGCACACCAGCTTCCTGGTCTAGGTCTGGGTTTCAGATGGACACAATCAAGTGTTCTGATATTTATTCTCCTCTATGTTAGCCACTGTTTGTTATGATTCACACAGTCAAATGCCTTTGTATAGTCTGTATAACACATATAGACATCCTTCTTGCTCTCTGCTTTCAGCCAAAATTCATCTAACATCAGTAATGATATCTCTAGTGTCACAGCCTCTTCTACATACTGCTTGTATTTCTGGCAGTTTTTTATCAATATACAGTTCTAGTTGATTTTCGTTAATCTTCAGCACAATTTTTCTTGCATGTTGTATTATTGATATTTTTCAATACTTCTCACATTCTTTTGGATCATCTTTGTGAATGAGGTGTCTTCTAGTTAATTGACCAGATAGCTATCCTCCAGATTTCTTGGCACAAACTGATTAACACATCCAGGGTTGGATCTGTTTATGGAAATTTGTCAGTCTAAAGTCTATCAATCCTTGGAGTCTTATTGCCATTTCCATCAGAACATCTTGAACTTCCTCCCTTATGACCATTGGTTCATGATCATATACGACTTCTTTTGTCAGTCAATTCTTTTTGTGTACTCTTTCCATTTTCTTGTGATGCTTCCTGAGTCGTTCAGTATTTTTCCTATTTGTTGTTGTTGTTATGGGCCGTTGAGTCG
>NW_006399845.1:3128641-3146037 GCF_000299155.1 Elephantulus edwardii | reverse complement strand
CTCCTGTGGATTTGGTTTAATTTTCCTCAGCTCCAGCTTGAACTTGCATATGAGTAATTGGTGGTCTGTTCCACAATCAGCCCCCGGCCTAGTTTTGACAGCTGATATTGAGCTTCTCCAGCGGTTCCTTCCACAGATGTAGTCGATCTGATTCCTATGCATACTATCAGGTGAAGTCCATGTGTATGCATAGGAAGCAGATTTTTCCTATAGCATCTTTAAATATTACAACTTGAAATGTAAATGTGTTCTTCAGTACCTTCATCTTAATAAATGTCAATTTATTAAAAACATGTCAATTTATTCTCTTGGTTTTCTGACTGCAGTTTGTTGTGGGTTTTTTTTACATTTCTTTATTATACTTTGCTTTGTCTTCACGAGCTGTCATTTGAAATCTTCTGTTCAACTCTTTAACTTTCTGTTCTTGTCTGTATCTTGAATTCTCAGCATTGTAGTGCATTATGATTCAAGTCTCTTGTGACATCCATATCTTAGATTTTCTTTCCCTTCTGTCTTTGTAATGCCCTTTTGCAGTCTTCATAGATAATATTCTTGATATCCTCACATGTTCATTTTTCACTATTGTTCAAATGCTCAAATTTTATTGTCAAATGTTTTTTAATTCAGGTACTATAGGCTCAAGGTCATATGTGGTCCTTGTGGGTTTGTTTTCTATTTTCTTTAGTTTCAAATTGAGCTTGAGGAGGAGTAGCCAATGGTCTTTTTCATAGTCAGCAGCTGGCCTAGTTTTCACACCTGATATTGAACTTGACCAATGACTCTTTCCATAGATGTAAACAATTTGATATCTGTGTAGTCCATCAGGTAAGGTCCATGTGTATAGTTGCTGTTTATGTTTTTTTATAAAATGTATTTACAATTAGTAAATCATCAATTGCACAAAATTCTTGCACAAAATGATTGTCATTATATATCCAGCGTCTTTTCTGTCACCAGGCCCATATTTTCCAACTACTGATCTTAGCTGAAAGCAGACAATACCAGAAGAATGCCCATTTGTGTTTCATTGATTATGCAAAGGCATTTGACTGTGTGGATCACAACAAATTGTGGATAACCTCGAGAATCATGGGAGTCCCAGAACATTTGATTGTGCTCCTGTAAAACCTATGCTTGGACCAGGAGGCAGTCATCAGAACAGACCAAGAAAAGAATTGATGATTCAAGATCAGGGAAGGTGTATGCCAGGGATGCATCCTATCTCCATACCTTTTCAATCTTTATGTGGAACAGATAAACGAGGAGGCTGGAGTTTATGAGGAGAAATATGGCATCAGGATTGGAGGAAGACTCATAAACAACCTGCATACTGAGGAGGACCTGAGACATTTGATGCAGAGGGTCGAGGACTGTAGTCTGCAATATGAAATGAAGCTCAAAATAAAGAAAGCAAAAATTCTACCACTGGGCCAATTGGGAGCATCGTAATAGAGAAGAGATAAACACATCTCTTGGTAGCAGCAGCCTGAAAATCAAAAGATGAATTACACTAGGAAAATCTGCTATCAAGGATCTCTCCAGAGTATAGAAGAGTAACAATGTCATTCTAGAGACTAAGATGCAACTGATCCAAGCTGTAGTCTTTGCCATTACTGCCATGCATTAGAGAACTGGACAGTGGATAAGGATAATAAAAGTAGGAACAATGTCTTTTAGTTTTGGTGCTGGAGAAGAATATTGGACATATTATGGACTGCTAAGAGAACAAATAGCTCTGTCCTGAGAGGGTGAAACCAGGTTGTTCCTTGGAGGCAAGGTTTTTCATTGTACATGCCACATACTTTGGGCATGTTGCCAGGAGAGACCAGTCTATGAAGAGGGCCATCATGCTTGGAAAGTTGGGCTGACAGCATAAGAGAGGAAGAAACGGGATGAGATGAACTGACTGTGACAGGGGTAATGGGAGCAGGTGTGTTGGGGCAATGCAATTGGCTTAGCCTAGAGCAGAGTTCAGAGCTGTTCTACATAGAGTCACTATGAGTCTCAAGTGACTCAACTGCATATAACAACCACAACATGTATAGAGAGAGAATGGACAGTGTTTTCATCATTATTTGTAATTACTTTGATTTTGTTGTTTGCATCCTATGATATGGAAAACCAAACTGATGGGCAATCACTGGAAAATCAATAACTTCACAGTATGGAAAGTAGATTACTTTAAATTTATCTCATAATGATCCAGAAAAGTAAAATTTTTGTAAAATATCAGCCAACCCTTGATTACGGCCTTCTCACTGTGAGTATAATAAATTTACCATCAGGGCTTATGTTGAAGTCAGTAGCTTTTAATGGCATCAGGTTGGATCAACTACTTATTATTAGTCACTCATAACTTATTAGTTACACTAATCATTTTAGGCATAATAATGTTGCTCAGTACTGTTTGGTAAATATGAATACTGAAAGTATGTTAATTCACCAAGCAGATTTTCTTGATAGATGTTTCTGGTGAGTATGGAGTTTTTCCTGAAATTTACCCATAAGCTATTATACATTTATAACATTTTTCTCTTGGGGATCACATGGAAACCTATTTTACCTTTTAATCTTTTTTATAAATTATAATTTTTTCATTGATATTTATTGCCTTTATTAAATTATTCATAAAAATTGTTTTATAGCATTAATTACATTTGATTAATGGTATTTATTACATCTCATTGAATTATCATTTTCCTTGCCTTTTCCTTTAGTCTATCCTCCTCTGCACTAATCTTGGCTCCCCTGTCCCTCCCCTCCCATCACTGTTTACCCTTTAAGACAGTTTCGGGATAGAAACATAGAAGTGGAAACCACTTCTTAGTTTTCCTTTCTCCCCCTAATCATTCAGGGATATATTTTTCTAGTGTTTGTTTTCTTATCTTTAATTATATGCACACTTAGAAATACACTACTTTGTACTATAACTTCTTTGCACTTTTTATGCTATAACTTCTTTATATGAAAATGACAATTGGAGAGACTACACAAAGGTGAATTAGGAATATGGTTATTTATTTTCTCATTTGAAATATATTTGTATCCTTCTATTTTACATCAAATATAAAGCCAATAACTTTATAGGACTTGTGTTATATAATTCTCATAATAATTTCATTTTCTTTTTAACGCAAACGTAAACGCACTTGGTCAAAATTACTCAGTTGGTTCTGTCTTATAGTGATCTCTAACCAGGTTTTAGAGCCTGTTAATTTTAAAAAAGAGAAACATCCCATCTACCTTATGCAGAGAAGCTGAGAGATTTGAACTACACTCCCATTGGGTTGTCCTCTCAAGCTTCTGTTTAGTTCTTTCATTTCGACATCTTTTCTTTTAGTATTGGCTTCTCAAAATTCCAGTGCAATCTTTAGAGTCTCTTCTGATATCCATTTCGGTTTTTTTTTTCTTCTCCATTTTTTGTAATCACCTTTTACTTTCTTCATGAATGATGTATCATCCCACAACTCATCTAGCCTTTAACATATGCCTCAAACATATTCTATGATGATCTTGAAATTTAGATGGAATTGATTTAAATAATATCTTGGTTCTGGTGGACTTATTTCAACTTTCTTCTTGCAACTAAGTAATTGATGATCTGAACCATAGTCCATCACTAGCCTAAAGATTTCTTCCACAAATGTAGTCAATTTGATTCCTATGCAGCCCATCAGGTGGGTTCCATGTGTAAAGACATCATTATTGATGGAGAGGAGATTGAAACTGTCAACATCTTCATCTTGCTTGGATCCACAATTAAGACCCTTTTATCAGCAGTCAGGAAATAAGGAGACACATTGCACTTGGAAAATCTGCAACTAAGGACCTTTTCAAATTATTGAGGAGCAAAGATATCATTTTGAGGACTCAGGCCCTGGTCTTTCTGATTTCTCAATACACATCTGAGACCTGGAAAATGAATTTGGATGAAAGAGAGAAAAAAGTTGATGCCTTTGAGCTGTGGTGTTGGAGAAGAGCCCTGAACATCCCATGGATGGCCAAGAGAACCAACAGATCTATCTTGAAGAGAGTACAGCCGGAGTGTTCTTTGGAGGCAGGAATAATGAGACTTTCCCTCACATACTTTGGGCATGTTGCTGGGAGGGGCTATTCTTTGGAGAAGGACAGGATGCTGAGAAAAGTGAAGAGGTGGTGAAGGAGAGGAAGAGCCTCACACAGGTGGATTGACACAGTGAATGCTGCAATGGGTTCTTGTGTGTGTCAGAAAGTATGAGGGTGGCGCAGGATAGAATATGGTTCAGATATTTTGTTATAGGGTCACAGTGAGTCATACTCGAAGGCACTTAACAACAATAACAGTTGGATTAGCTGCATAGTCATGTTACTATGAGCCATGCTATTAGAGCTCCCTACCATTATTATATATTGTTGTTGTTGTTGTTGTTTTTGTTAAGTGTCGTCATGTGGTAGGTGACTCATAGTGACTCTATGAATGAAAGACATGGACACCTATAAAACTTACATCGTTTCTCCAGGTTCATAGGGTTTCCAGAGGCAAGCTATTACGGGAGTGGATATTACTCCTGCTTCCAAGCTTGTTTTAATCAGGGAGCTCCACCAAACACTGTCCACCATGGGTAACCATTCTCGCATTTGACTGGTCAGTGTCACAATGTTCAGCTTCACAGCAACCATGAGTTACCTCTGTACAACAAGTGGATTAATTAGTATATATACCTTTAAAAAAAACCAAACGAACCACTTGTCCTCAAATTGATGCTGACTCATGGTAGATTGCTTCCACATGTGTTGATTGTTGATACAAATAAAATGAAATGTTGACAATATCTACATTTTCTCTATGTTGCTTATTGGTCTGGTTGTGAGGATTTTTTTTTCTTGATAACTTTTTTCTTGATGTGTAATATATATTGGAGATTATAGACTTTGAGTTACATAATGAAATTTTTCAAATCTTTGTTTATTGTAAGCAAGGTTGTGTTATCCCAGGATGTTCATGAGCTTTTCTCCAGTTCTGATGTCAAGGTCTTCTATATATAATCTAAATTCTCAAATAGTTTGCTCAGAATACAGATTTATTTTAAAAAACTTAACATTTTTTCCTACTAGTTTATTTACAAAATTAAAATACAAATCTGAACAAATCGTTCAATTTCCCTGAACCCTCCACCCACCAAATTGTACAACCCAATGATTAATCCTCCCTTCCCCATGCACATCCACATCTCTCTGCCCCCAGCCTCTCCCACCCTTCCTGGATCCTTACACTCATTCTACAGTAACAGTTTTATACAATATTTATCCTTATGAGACTGAGTTAGTTCACTCAGCATAATGCTCTCCAGTCCCTCCCAAGTTAGGTAATAATTTACAAAGTTATTACCCCTGTGCACTGCATTGTGTGAATGTACCATAATTTCTCAATCCTTTTGTTTGTGATTGGACATTTGGGCTGTTTCCATGTTCTTGCAATGTTGAATAATGCTGCTATGAACATTGGTGTACAACTCTCTGTGCCTCAGTTCTCATATTCTCAAGGTATATTCCAAGTAGTGGAATAGCAGGGTCACATGGAATTTCTATGTTCAGATTTTTTGTTTGCTTGTTTTTTAATTTAAATTTATTACTAATTTCAGTAAAAATTTACAGAGACTTTGGATTTCCATTCATTCATTGTTGCACTATTCTTCCCTCCCCAACCCTCCCCCTTAGTACACTACCCTCTTAGAAAAGTAAAAGAAAAATTCTTTCATTGTTTTACAAACCCTCCCTCAGGTCCACTCCACCATGTAGCCCTCGCTCTAGACTCCTGTCATGACAAAAATACCTAATCATATAGCCCTTTTAGACAGTTTTCTCCCTCCTGTTTCAATGTAGTATACATTATTGAACCCATCTTTCTCAGTCTCTCCCCAACCCCAAGATCAGTATTATTTTACAACGGTGGCACCATGCAGTATTTGTCCATTTGTGACTGAGATACTTCATTCAGCATGTCCTCCAGGATCACCCTTTTTTAATAACATTGCATAAGTTCCTTGTTTTTCAATGTAGCATATTATTTCATTGTGTGAATATAGCACAGCTTCTCTATCCATTTGTTTGTTGATGGGCACTTAGGTTTTTTCCAACTCCTCGCTATTGTGAACAAAGCCGCAATAAACATGGGTGTGCATATATCTGCTTGGATGTCATTTACGGTCTCTTTAGGGTGTATACCCAGTATTGAAATTGCTGGGTCAAATGGTATCTCTATTTGTAACTTTTTGAGAAAGCACCACACCGCCTTCCACAGTGGTTGCACCATTTAACACTCCCACTAACAGTGAATAAGGGCTACAGTTTCGCCACAACTTCGCCAGCATTTGTTGCTTGTTGTTCTGTTAAATTTTGCTATTCTGTCTGAGGTGAGATGGTATCTCATAGTTATTTTAGTATGTTCAGGTTTTGAGGAAGCACCAAACTGCCTTCCAGAATAGTTGTCTCATTTTACAATCTGACCAACAATGTATAAGTGTTCCTTTTTTGCCGCATCCTCTCCAACATCTATTACTTGCTGTCTGTTAAACTTTGCCACTCTTAGTAGAGCGAGATGGTACGTCATTGTGGTTTTGATTTGCATCTGTCTTATTGCCAGTAATTTGGAACATTTCTTTATGTGTCTGCTTGACATTCAAATATCTTCCTCTGTGAAAATTCTTTCCATGTCTTTTGCCCATTTTGTAATTGGCTTAGCAGTCTTTTTCTTGTGAAGGCCCAGGAGTATTCTGTAAACTTTTGTTATAAGACTCTTGTCAGAAATGAAATTACCAAATGCTTGTTCCCAGTCTGTAGGTTTTCACCCTGTTGGAAAACGTTTTTGATGTGCATAGAGATTTAATCTTTAGAAGGTCCCATAAGTCAATTTAATCCTCTTTACAGTGTGCATTTCTGGTTGTATTTGGCAGTCTTTTTATACATTGGACTACCATTTCTAAGCTTGATTTCAGTTTGTCTCTTATGAAAGCTACGGTTTGGGGCTTTACTCGCAGGTTTCTGATCCACCTTGAGTTGATTTTTGTGTATGGTGTGAGATGTGGATCCTGTCATAGCTTTCTGCAGGTGGAAGTCCAGTTTTGCCAGCATCATTTGTTGAAGAAGTTATGATTTTCCCATTTGATAGCTTTGATTTCCTCGTTGAATATCAGTTGACCATAGATAGCTTGGTCTATTTCTGGGTTTTCAATTCTGTTTCATTCATTGGTCAATATTCCTGTCATTGTATCAGTACCATATTGTTTTGGTTACCACTGCTGTGTGTATGTACAGTAGGTTTTGAGGTCAGGAAGTGCTATACCTACAACCTCATTTTTGTTTCTCAGAAGTGTTTTGCTTATTCAGGGTCTCTTGTCTCTCAAAATAAATTTGATAATTTCCCATTCAATCTCCTTGAAAAATGCATTTGCTATCTGGATTGGAATTGTATTGAACATGTAGATTGCTTTTGGTAGGATTATAATTTTCACCATATCGGGTCTTCCTATCCATGAACAGGGCACATTTTTCCATTTCTTTAGGTCTTTTACTGTGTCTTTCAGAAATGTTCTATAGTTTTCTTTGTAGAGATTTTTTTTATCTCTAGTTAGGTTCACTCCCAATTGTCTCAATTTGTTGTTGGCTATTGTAAATGGTATTGCTTTCTTTATTTCCATCTCTGAGTTCTCTTGGTTGCTGTAGAGAAATCCTATTGATTTTTGGATATTGATCTTATATCCTGCCACTCTACTAAATTGGCCTATTAACTCTAACAATTTTTTGTTGAGTTATTGGGGTATTCTGTACACACTATCATATCATCTGCATATAGCAACAGTTTCACTATTTCTTTGCTGATCTGGATGCCTTTTATTTCCTTCTCTTGTCATATTGCCCTAGCAAGCATTTCCAATACAATATTGAAAAGGAGTGGTGACAGTGGGCTTCCTTGTCTGGTCCCTGTTTGCAAGGAAAATGTTTTTAGTTTTTCTCCATTGAGAATGATGTTGGCTCTTGGTTTTGCATATGTACTTTTCACCATGATGAAGAAATTCCCTTCTATTCCAATTTTGCTGAGTGTCTTCATCAGGAAGTGTTGTTTGGTTTTGTCAAATGCCTTTTCCGATTTTCCACCATGCAGCAGCCCTTTGTTGGGTTCGAGCAAATACTTGTTGGTCCATGTTCAGGCTTTGCATAAGCACAATTGAGTGTTTTAGAATTCCATTCCTGTCAATATTATTGTTACATATCATCTACTCAGAATTGACTCATAGGTGATCATTGAGAAGAGGATTTGCAGAGATTGTAAAGCACATGGGAGGAGACTGCCCATCTTTCTCCTCTGCAGCAGCTGTTGTTGTTGTTGTTGTTATGTGTCGTTAAGTCGTTTATAAGTCATAGCGACCCTATGTACAACAACCCTAAATCTGCTCTACCCTGTGCCAATCGAACTGCCATCAATCGGATGACACACTCATCCCGACTGTCCTAGTCACTGAATCAATCCACCTCATAGAGGGTCTTCCCCTCCTGTGCTGTCCCTCCAACCTACCAAGCATGATGTCCCTCTTCAAAGACCTGACCCTTCTTACAACATATCCAAAGTATGTCAGACAAAGCCCCAGAATCCTTGCCTCCAAGGAGTAGCCTGGTTTAACTCTCTCCAAGATGAATCTGTTTGTTTTCTTGGCAGTCCATGGTACCCTCAATAATATTCTCTAGCAGCACAGCTCAAAGGCATCAATTCTCCTTCTATGTTCCCTAGTCATTGTCCAACTCTCTGATGCATAACACGCGATTGCAAAGACCAGGGCCTGTATCAGGCACACCTTAGTCTCCAGAGAGACACTGTTGCTCTTGAGTACTTTAGAGAGATCCCTAACAGCAGACTTTCCCATCGCAATACATTTTTTTATTTCTTAGCTGCTGGTGCCAAGAGTGTTGACTGTGGAGCCAAGCAAACTGAAGCTGTGAACAATCTCAATCTCTTCACCATCCATCCTGATGCTACCAATTGGTCCAGTGGTGAGAATCTTTGTCTTCTTGACATTGAGCCTCAGTCCATACTGAAGGCTGCAGTCCTTGACCCTCTGCAGCAAGTGCATTAGGTCCTCCTCAGTTTCAGCAAGCAGGGTTGTGTCATCTGCATAACACAGATTGTTAATAGATCTTTCACCAATCCTGATGCCACACTTCTCCTCATAGATCCCAGCCTCTCGGATAATCTCCTCTGCATACAGGTTGAAAAGGTATGGAGACAGGATGCATCCCTGGCGTACACCCTTCCTGATTTTGAACCATGCAGTGTTACCCTGCTCTGTTCTGACGACTACCTCTTGGTCCAAGTATAGGTTTTGCATTAGAACAATTAAATGTTCTGGGATTCCCATTCTTCTCAGAGTCTGCCACAGTTTGTTAAGATCCACACAATCAAACAAACGCCTTTGCATAATCAATGAAACACAGATAGACATTCTTCTGGTATTCCCTGCGTTCAGCTAAGATCCATCTAACATCATCTGGTGGATTTGAAATATTTGTTTCTTAGTTGACAGGATAACTCCTCACCAGGAAGCCACCTTAAGAGCTTCATTGTCCATATTGCTGTTGTTGTTGTTGTATACTGTTCAGTCAAATGTGACCCATAGCTGACCCTTTAGCAAGTTTTCAGACAGTAAATAGCAGAGGAGGAGTTTACTCATCCTTTGTGTGGACCAGCTGGTTGTTTGAAACCAATGTCTTTGAATTTCAGTGTCTTTTCTTACCATCAGGCCCCCAAAACTCCCAGTTTATTATATGGCCCTTTTATAGTCAAATACCTTCAAATAATCAATAAAATAGAAATAAATGTCTTTCTGGTATTCTGTGCTTTCGTTCAAGATGCATCTCACTTGAGCAATGATATTCCTTGTTCCATAAGCTTCTCTACTTCTAGCTTGAATTTCTATAATTTCTCTGTTGATCCAGACATTTTAAAAATAATCTTCAGCAAGATTTTACTTGTGTGTGATAGTAATGATACTGTTAAATTATTTCTACCTTCCGTTTGGTCATTGTTTTATGGAATTAGTATAAATATTGATTTATTTTAGTCAGTTGGTGATTTATCTGTCTTCCAAATTTATGGCATAACCAACTGATCTTCCCCAATGCTGCACCTTATGTTCAAATTCCTCTAATAATAGTATGTGAATTTTTGCTGTTAATGCCTTCAGGACAGTCTGGACTTTTGCCTTCCATAAAATTCCTATTGAATAAACTTATCCTGCAATACATCAGTGCTGAGTAATTCATTTTATTCTGCATATTACTTCTTTTTTTATTAAACAAAATTCATATGCATTGTGTTTTACATTTTTCTTCATTGACATTATGTTGCATACAATCATGCCCATATATTGTGTTTTATAAAATTAATTCACATTAAACTATGCCCTTTTTTGATAATTCTAGTGCCATTCATTATTCAGAGAATTCTTCATTATTGCATCTTGAGGCTTTTCCCCTAAGTTTTATTCAACTGAAGAAATATCAAGTGTGTCCTCAGCTTTTAGCTTTCTAACCCTATGTCTTGGCAAATTTCTAGTGCTTCCCTTTGAAATCTTCTATTTAGCTCTCATGATTATATTTTTTCATTCTTTATAACTTCCCACCTTCAAATTTCAGAGTTTCTTCTGCCATCCGTTTTTGTTTGTTTTCTATATTTTTCATGATATTTTCTTCATAGCATTCAATCTATTATATTAATTTTTAGATGGTCTATTAATTCAGAAAAGGCAGACTCTATGTTTTGATTCTTATAGATTATTTTAATATTTTTCACCTTCAATTTGATCTTTCATGTGAACAATTGATGATCTCTTCCTTACTTGGCCCCTTATCTTGTTCTGATTAATGATAATTGAGCTTCCCATGGTCTGTTTCCACAGATGTAGATGTAATTACCCTATATTCCATCAGGGATGCCCATGTGTACAGTAACTGTTTATGGTTTCTTTTGTTTAGAAAGTTATTTGTAATGAGTAAGTAATTGGTCTTACAAACTTTTGTCATCCTATCTCTATTGTAATTTCTGTGACCAAAGTGAGGTTTCTTGACTCTCTATCCTTTCTTTCCTATCTTTACATTCCAGTCACCAGATATTATTAACGCATCTACTTTAACTATTCTATGAATTTCAAATGGCAGGCTTTGGTACAAAATCTCAATTTCTTCATCTTTGCCTGCAGATATTGATGAGCATATTTTAATAATATCCATATTAACTGGTTTTCTTTTATGGATAAGGATTTTGACAGTAAATGAGGCACCTTTTTCTTCATTTTATCATCCTGAGTATAGGTGACCAGATGATTATGTGATTCATCTGGCCAATACCAGCCCATTTTAGTTTATTAATGTCTAGAATACCAATCTTCATTTTTGTGACAACTTCCAATTTTTCTAGATTCATACCATCTACATTGTATGTTGCAAAGACTAAGAAATATTTATAGCTATTTCTCCTTATTTCGTGTCATGCCACACTAGTAAATGAAGGGCCTTAATGATTAGCTCATCTATGTCATAATGGTAGACTCTACTTTGAAGAGGCGGCTATTGCCCAGGTGTATTTTGAATGCCTTCCAATTTGAGGTTCTCATCATTTGTCACTGTATCAAATAATTTTCTTCTGCTGTTCATAGAATTTTCATGGGCATCCTATTTCAGAAGTGGAGCCTTTTCTGCTTCTTAGTCTGTCATTCTTGTAGTTCCAACAAAACCTCTCTACTATAGGTAAATCTACCTGTCTTAAATACAAGTGATATAGTTTCCAGAATCTTAATACTTAAGGCACATTGTATAACAAACTAACAGATAATTGGTGATTATTTTTTTATGTAGACAAGTAGCTGTTTTGTATTTTTGTTTAGTTTTGTTTTTCTTTTCCTTGAGCTAGGTAAGTAATTTTTAAATAATGTTGCTTCCCTAACTACACGTATAGTAGGACAAGATAGTAGGTAAATCTCTTTCAAACATCTATAGCCTGATTTCTTATTTATATTTAAGTCACAGAAATAAATACCTTTCTATCTGTGTAGGTGGTTTATATTAAAGACCACTATAACAATGTATTGCTTTTAAAAAGATTAGTATCACTCAATAAATTTTGTGTAATTTAACTTATCAAAATTTTAGTTTATAGCTACAATATGTTAGGGAGACATTTTTCTAGGTAATTGAGGGAAAAAATTTTCCAAAAGGAATATAAAGCTTAGTGAAGAGAAAAACAATTACAATATTTGATAGTATTACGTATTACAATGTAACTATGGAATATAATTAATATAAAGAACATATTTTAAGTCCTCTGTAAGCTAAGAGATCTTCATAGAAAATTGGAGAAACTGGGCTAAAAATTCAAAACTTGATATAAAATTCACACAATCAATAGCTTGGAGCCTCAGCCTGAAGCAGACAGTTAATATGCTTATTTGTTAACCAAAAAACATTGCAGGTTTGAGCTCATCTACAAACACCTTGAAAGAAAGGCTTGGTGAACTACTTCCAAAAGCACACTCACTGAGAAACCTATGGTGCACAGTCCACTTTACTATGCAGCTCTTATTCTGAACAGTTGTCATGCAAATAATACCTAATCATATATTCCATTTAAACGTTTCTCTCCCTTCTCCATTTCATTATTCAGTGTACATTATTTATCCCCTCTTTTCTTAGTTTCTGAGCAACATCCATGTCAGTCCTGTTTTATAACAGTGACATTATGTAGTATTTGTCCTTTTGTGACTAACCTTCACTTACCATAATATCCTCCAGAGTCACTCATTTTGTATAATATTTCATGAGTTCCTTGTTTTTCAGTGCTGCATAGTATTCCATTGTGTGAATATACCACAGCATCTCTATCCATTCATTTGTTGATGGGCACTTGGATTGTTTCCCACTCTTTGATATTGTGAACAATACAGCAATAAACATGGATGTGCATATGTCTGCTTGGGTGGCAATTCTGGTTCTTTAGGATATATTCCCAGTAGTGGAATTACTAGTTCAAATAATATTTATATGTCCAACTTTTTGAGAAAGCTCCATATCACCTTCCAGAGTAATTGCACCGTTTCACACTCCCACCATCAGTGGATAATGATCCTAGTTTCTCCATAACCTCACCAGCAATTGTTTGCCACTCTGTTGAATTTTGCTATTCTTACTGGGATGAGATGATATCTCATAGTTGTTCTGATTTGCATCTCTCTTAGAGCTAGGGATTTTGAACATTTCTTCATGTGTTTGTCCACCATCTGAATGCCTTCTTTGGTGAAGTGTCTGTTCATATTCTGTGCCTGTTTTGCGACTGGGTTGTTTAATGGTAACTTTCTTAAAAGTCAGTTTCTTAGAGGCATAAGAATCCAAGTGTTTCTGAAGATCAATAAGAAAATTCAATTAATATTGGAATGCAAAAGAGCAAAAATAAAACAAAAAATTAGACTGAAATTGGAAATTTAGATGGGAACTGAACTGTGAAAGATTCAAATATATCACAAAGATATTTAAATTATATAGAATCAATAAGAAAGAATAAAATAACTGTTAGCAGAGGAGTGTGGCATTATTAGAGGTGAATGCTAACTGCCATATTTTTGTGCAAAAAATAAAAATTATTATATTGTTAAGGTAATTGTAACTGTAGTGCTCTCTTAGGCACACTTGCTCCTATATTTTACATTTTACAGCTTACACTAGACAAATGAAAAGACTTATCTACAAGTTAGCATGACTGTCAATGTAGTTGTCACAGAATACTCTAAGTGTTACTTTTTTTGACCTCCTGTGAGCACATTCTACTTATATTGTCATGTAATATGATTAAATTAGACTTACCTTGAGTCCCAGTTAATGCATGCATATGGAATTCTAAATGCCTGTCTGTCAAATATTCCAGAGTGGAGTGCTGGCATTTGGTGATAAATAGAAAAGCATTAGACAAACAGATGATTCTTGTCTTATTCTGCCCAGAATCCTAATTATAGTTTTCTTTTAAGATTACTATCACCAAAGCCTGGGGAAATATGTCAGACTTGAAGCACTACCAATAAATTAAGGCAATATCATACTCCATATGTCCAAAGAATGAGAATATCATGACATATGTATAGTTTTATTGACATCTATGAACTTAAAGTTTCAATTTCAAGCAGAGACCTAGAGGTTATTTTCCAAATGTTCTCTGCCAGTGTGATATCTGGCTGAGCCTTAAATGTTTATGGATTGGGTACATTTGAGTTTAAGAGGCTCTTAGGCCCCTGCCCGGAAAATATCACCACAGATTTTATCAAGAATGGAAAATGGTCAAACATTTAATTTTTTTTTCATGTTGTCATTTTTCAATTTTATAAATATTAGTACTAGGATCTTGGATTTTATTATGCATACTTGAAGAAACATGCATTTAATATTTCAGAAACAAAAGCTATAAATACATGTATCATTTTGACACCTTCTTATGTATATTTTATATTTGCTCTCATGTATTCTTCACGGAGATAAGAGTCATCCTTCCAATTTTCTCTTTTTAGATGTTGTTGTTGTTGTTGCTGTTTGGTGCCGACGAGTGGTAGACGACTCATAGCAACCCTATGAAAGAACAGCCTGAGCACTGTTCGTACATAGAGTTTCCGGAGGCAAGCCATTTCGGAAGTGGATGTGGCTCCTGCTTCCAGGCTTTTTTTAGTCGGGAAGCTCCAGCCAACACTGTCCACCATGGGTACCCATTACCATGTTTGGCACATCACTGTCACAGTATTCAGCATCACAGCAACCACGAGTTACCTCTACACAGCAACACACAGACCAGTGCTATACCACCTAGAAGAATGTTTGACAGGAAAACAATTTGAACCTGGCTAAGGGCCACAGATGAAAATCACCCACCTTTGGCTTGGTAGCATGACTTCCTTTCCGCTAGACCAATGTAGTCATTTGTCGTTGTCATTGTTGTTGTTGTTTGGTGCCATCGAGTCGGAGACGACTCATAGCGACCCTATGAACGAACAGCCTGAGCACTGTTCATACCTAGAGTTTCCACAGGCAAGCCATTTTGGAAGTGGATGCCGCTCCTGCTTCCAGGCTTTTTAGAAGACTGGTTGTCTTTCAGTTTTCATGCTGGAGAAGAAAATTCAATGTACCATTGACTGCTAGAATAAACAGATTTGTCCTGGAAAGGGTAAAACCAGGCTGATCCTTGGAGACAAGGATTCTGAAGCTCTGTCTGACATATTCTGAACATGTTTCAAAGAGTGATTAGTCCTTGGAGAGGGGACATTATGCTTGGAGAGTGAAGGGACTGCATAAGAGAAGAAGACCTGGAAGAGATGGATTGACTTAGTGACTGGGGAAATGGGAATAAGTGTTTGAGAGATAATAAAATGGTCTCAGGATAGAGCAGAGTTCAGAGCTGTTATACATAAGATCACTATAAGTCACAAATGACTTGATGCCACTTAAAAACAACAACAACTGTGAGTTGAGTAGGCTTGATGGCATCTCACAAAACCAACAGATATATAATTCATTTTTAATTATTATATTAGACAAGTTTCAAACCTTTTTTTTGTTCTTCTGTATGTTTAACCAATTAAGCCAAGAAGAATATTTAAATATGCCATTACTTTTTCACTGTATTCTTTAATATATTTTGCTCTAGTGGCTCTGACATACTTTGGGCATGTTGCAAGGAGGGATTAGTCTTTGGAGAGGGACATCATGTTTGGGAGAGTGGAGGGACGGCACAGGAGAGGAAGACCCTCAATGAGATGGATCGATTCGGTGATTGGAGTGGTGGAATTGAGTATGTAGGAAAGACGGAGAGGTTGGCACAGGATAGAGCAGTGCTTAGGGCTCTTGTACATAGGGTCGCTATAGTCGCAAATGACTCAACTGACACATAACAACAGTGACTCTGTAGAGAGCAGTGGTGCCCTAGTGGCAAGAAGCTGCACTGCAATCCGAAAGGTGCTTTGTGGGGAAAAAGATGGGCCGTGATTATCTGCCTCTGAAAACCTAATGGGGTGGGGGGGTGGAGGAGGTGTCAGCTATGGGCCGCTTCTGACTCAATAGTAAACAGCAACAAATGTGGAATTTTTTATGTGATCAGTATATTTATTCTAGTGTGTATTATCTTTAATTGATTATATTGCTTGTGTGATACATATTTAAATTGGAGAAAACATTGATCTTTTTGTTATTAATTTTTTTCTGACATTTTGACATTTCTGGATAATCTATGAAATCTTAATATAATTATTTGTATTTCTGAGGAGGATAACAGTGCACACTACTGTGATTCTTTTTGGAATTGCCTTATTATTTTCATATAAAGTTTGAGAATACTGATGATAAAAGATTATAATTATTCATACATAATAATATTTTGTTGAAGCTTTATTTATTTATTAAAGGTTTTTAGAAAATTTAGATTCTATATAATTCCTTATAAAATTAATTTAGAAATAATGTTTAATTGTTATTTTAAATACTGTAAGGTTGAAGAGGGTGTCACAGTGGCTAAGAGATCCAAAATTTAACAAGACAAATAAAGTGAGTGTGATTTAAAATCTGTCATAATCATATGACAGATTATACAAATTATAGACCTTCCAGAGTCACTTATAAAAAGTTGAAACTGGAAGTGTTGAATTTACAGATGCCAAAGATCTGCTTGTATAGAATTACACATATCTCAAGCAAGCAAGTAATAAATGCCAGTTAGAGATGGATAATGTGCTGCAGAGGTTACAGGAACGAAAGACTGCATTTTAAGGAGTGTTTCAGGGCTAAACTTCGAATGTCCTTCTCAGCAAGCATTTATTTATCTGTTTTCATTTGCCACCTGAACTCAGTTATAATATAAGCAGTTCAGGAAGAAGAATTACTTAAAACAGAAACCTGAAATGTAGGGGCTGATTGCAATACTTTTCCATCAGAAAGAAAACTACTATGTTCCATTTTTTAATACTAGTTTATTTACAAAACTCAAATACATTGTTTCCCAGAACAGATTCTTCCAATTTCCCTCACTCCCAACCCATCAAATTGTACAACTCCATGATTAATCCTTCCTTCCCCCTGAACTTCCTCATCCCTCTGCTTCCACACCCCACCTTCGATCTTTAAACTCATTCTACAATAATGGTTTTATACAATATCTGTCCTGGTGGGATTGAGTTAGTTCAGTCAGCATAATGCTCTCCAGTACCTTCCAAGTTAGGGAATAATTTACAAAATCATTGCTCCTGAGTGTTGTGCAGTATGCTTTTGTGTGAATGTACCATAATTTCTCAACCCATTTGTTCTATTTTTGATAACCTAAGAGAAAATGGAAACCTTTAATATATTTC
>NW_006399845.1:3116639-3126797 GCF_000299155.1 Elephantulus edwardii | reverse complement strand
CCAGCCTGCATATTTGACAGTTCTCTGTTGATGTACTGCTCCAGTTGTTCTTGGATGATTTTCAGCAGAATCTTGTTATATTATAGAAATATATATATATATTAGTCATCACTAATTATGAACTATTGTTGCTGTTGTTAAGTGCCGTTGAGTCGCAGATGACTCATAGTGACCCTATGAAGGAGAGTCCTCAATGTTTGGGTGCCTTTCATCCTCTCTCCAGGTTCATAGGGTTTCTGGAGGCAAGCTATTACGGAATTGGTTGACACTCCGGCTTCCAAGCTTGTTTTAACCGGGAAGCTCCACCCCACTCTCTGTCCACATTGGGTAACAACCATTAACACATTTGACACATCCATGTCACAGTGTTCAGCCTCACAGCAACCACAAGTTACCACTGTACCACATCAATAAAGATTTCTATAATTTGGAACCTATCAACCAATAGAAATTAATTGTTATAGGTGAAGAAACAATTTTGTTTGTAATCATGGACTAAAATGATTCAATTATAATTTTGAGCTACTACCTTAAAATACATAGGGTTTTCAGAAGCCTGCTAATTCAGAAGTGGATGGGCAATTCTTCTTCCTAGTCTGTCTTAATCTGAATGTTCAGATTTAGAGAAGTATCAGACAGACCAGCATTTTATAGAAAAAGTGAAAGACATATCCCTTATTGTGGAGTTAACAATTAGTGTCAGTGTTGTCCCTGCCTTTGGCACACGTGTCTTTACCCATTTACTTCCCTGCTCCACCATCCACCAGGATACTTATCCACTTCTACCCACTCCCTTTACATCTATCTCCCGTTGACCGGCCCTTGATCTGATAGCTTATATCTGAAGCTTCCTTGACTTTTATGATTCCAAACACGTCAGCTGTTGGTAGTTTCTTAGGTTATGACCAGTGTCTCTGAAGTTTAGTGGTAATGTTTCCTGAGCAAAGGTGATGTGTCCTGTAGCCAGGAAATTAAAAGGGGCGTTGCCATGGAAAAGTCTGCTGTTAGGGACCTCTCCAAAGTACTGAAGAGCAATGGTGTCTCTCTGGAGACTAAGGTGTGTCTATTACAGGCCATGGTCTTTGCAATCACTTGATAGGCATCAGAGAGTTGGACAATGACCAAGGATGATAGAAGGAGAATTGATGTCTTTGAGCTGTGGTGCTGGAGATGAGTATTGAGGGTACCATGGACTGCTAGGAAAACAAACAGATTCATCCTGGAAAGGGTTAAACCGGGTGGCTCCTTGGAGGCAAGGATTCTGACGCTCCGTCTAACTTATTTTGGACATTTTGTAAGGAGAGACTGGTCCTTGGAGAAGGACATCATGCTTGGTAGGGTGGAGGGACAGTGCAGGAGGGGAAGACCCTCTATCAGGTGGATTGATTCAGTGATTGGGGTAATTGGGTTGGGTGTGTCGGAGACAGTGCGATTGGCACAGGACAGAGCACAGTTTAGGGCTGTTGTACATAGGGTCGCTATGAGTCGCAAATGACTCGCCGGCACATAACAACAACAACAACAACCTTAAAATATTTTATTTATGCGTATTCAAAATTTAGAATCATTTGTTTTTCACAATGCAGAAAAAATATATATATGAAAGTATCTTCCTCAAGAAATATATACACTTTTTATTTTATCATAATAATAATAATGTATACTTTTTGAAGGTATATTTCATCCCTTTTAAAAATTGTTTTGAAAATGGAATAATTAGGAAGAAAATGAGCTAGAGCAATGTAATTAATTTATCCTGTACAGTATGGGTTACAACTCAATAATATTAGTTGCACTTAAGCATCAAGAAAACAATAATTCTCACCACTGGACAACATCATAAGTGGAGAAAAGAGTGAAAGTGTCACCGATTTCATCTTGCTTAGATCCACAACCATTACTTTTGATACCAGTAGTCTAGAGGTCAAAAGACGTGTTACATTGGGAAAAATCTACTGTCAAGGACCTCTCCAAACTTCTACAGAGCAAAGGTGCCACTTTAAAGACTAAGGTACACCTGATCTAATTGTGGGTCTTTTCAGTTGCTTCCTATGCATCTGTGAGTTGTACAGTAAACAAGGGAGACTGAAGAAGAATCAAATTTATTTAGTTGTGTTATGGGAGAAGAGTACTGAATATACTATGGACTGTCAAGAAGAGCAAACAGATGTATCTTGAAGAAGTGCATCCCTAGTACTGCTTACAAAAAAGGCTGATGAAGCTTCATCTCCCTCACTTTGGTCATATTTTTAGGAGGAACCAACCATTAGGGAGATAGCTTACTGGGAAAACAGAGAGTTGGTGAAAGAGAGGAACACCCACAAAGAAGGCGATGGATTGGTGCAGTGACTATCCCAATGGACTTAAGAATAACAGAGATAGAGGATGGTTAGGATAGGGCCATATTCAGACCTGATGTTCATAAAGTCACTCTGAGTTGGAGTCAACTCCATGATACCTAACAATAGCAATAATACATTTGTTTAAATTGCCATGTAGATTATTCAGACTAGGTAAATTATATATATTAAGATATCCTGCCTTAAAGTGTAGGATAAATATTACACACAAAACTCATGTTGACAACTCTAAAGAGTCACTTCCAAATTGTAATTACCCTTCTTTCATAGCAGTTGAAACTGAGCTCATTAGGATGGCTTCCTGAAGGCTGACAGGAGACATGAATAAGCAATGCTTATTATCACATGCCTCTGTTAAATGAAGAATAAACAGCAACATTTTTTAAAAAAATGAGCCCTCCAATTGAAGTCAGAAGAGTATATATTCTGAATTATAGGATATGAGTACAATCTTTCTACTAATCTTCAGTGAATGTAACCTAAATGTAATCTGCTCCAAGCTATGCTGTGTCAACTTTATATTTGATGATAGGTGGTAAAAAACTGCACTGCAGTCCCAAAGGCACATGGTTCAAATCCACTAGCTGCTTCACAGTTGAAGGGTGGGCCATCTACTCCTGTGTGATTAACTGCCTCTGAAAACCTACTGGTGGTTCAGCTGTGGGTTGGTTCTGACTTGATAGAAAACAGTAATAACAACAATGAAGCAAGACTAGCAGGGTTGTTACTCTCAGATTATGGTGCTCTTGTGGCTGGCTGTCTATTAAGGAGCTATGATGCTAACCCTAGGCACAAGGTTTAAATTCACCAGTGACTCAATGGGAGAAAGACGACAGATATCTTCTTGTGCAATGTATTACCTCTGGAAACTCACTGGAGAATCAGTTATGAGTTGGTTCTAACTTGACAGCACATAACAACAAAAACTCTCAAAATAAAACAGTATGTTTCATAATGATCAAAATTAGGATATGAAAATCCTGTTACTTTGGCCTTAGGTTTCTCAGACTGTTCAGGAACCCCGCCCCCTCCCTCCAAAAAAAATATCTAGAAACAGTTTGGGAACCTGGGAATATTTTAAAGAAGATGCCTGTGTATTATCTTATCCTTAGTCTTTCTCCAGAGATTGTTGTTATTGTTGTTATATGCCATCGAATCAGCTGCAGCATGTAGTGACCTTATTACAGCAGCCCTAAACCTTGCTCTATCCTGTGCCAATCTTATTGTATCTGACAAACTTATCCCGGACACACTTATCCTCATTACTCCAGTAATGGGATCAATCCATCTCACCAAGGTTCTTCCTCTACTATGTTGTCCCTCCTCTCTCCCAAGCATGACGTCCCTCACTAAGGACTGATCCAGCCTTTCAATATGTCCAACATATGTCAGATGAAGCTTCAGAATCTTTGCCTCCAAGGAACTGTCTGGCTTCACCGATTCCTGGACCAACTTGTTTGTTTTCCTAGCAGTCCATGGTATTCAATACACTTCTCCAGCACCACAGATCAAAGGCATCAACTCTCCTTCTATCATCCCTAGTCATTGTCCAGCTCTCAGATGCATAGTGAGTAATGACAAAGACCTGGCCTGGATCAAGTGCACCTTAGTCTCCAGACTGACATTTTTGCTCCACAGTACTTTGGAGAGGTGTCTGACAGCAGACTTTCCCAATACAGCTTCCTTTCCTAATACAACTTAATTTCCTGGCTGCTAGCACCAAGAGTGTTGATTGTAGAGCCAAGCAAACTAAAACTGAACAATCTCAATCTCTTCACCATCCATCCTAATGCCACCAATCAGCCCAGTGGTGAGAATCTTTGTTTTCTTGGTATTGAGCCTCAATCCACACTGAAGACTACAGTCCCTGACCTTCCACAGCAAGTGCTTCACATCCTCCTCAGTTTCAGCAAGCAGGGTTGTCATCTGCATAAAGCAGATTTTTGATGAGTCTTCCTCCAATCCTGATGCCACGCTTCTCCTCATAGAGCCAAGCCTCCTGGATAATCTGTTGTGCATATATATGGAGATAGGGCACATCCTTGATGCATGCCCTTCCCAATATTGAACCATGCAGTGTTTCCATGCTCTGTTCTGACAACTGCCTATGATTCAGATAATCCTCGATGGTAGTAGTGTTTCAAGAATTTTTGAAGTCTTTCTCAATCAAGCTGCTATGTTACTAGGATAGAGAACCCCTCACCCGGAGACTTCAGAACATTTTATCCCCTGTCACTATTTCCAGAAATTGTTAACTTCCCAGGGTTTTCTATTATACCTGGATCTAATGCACATGGATACTTTTTTCTTTGGATTTTTAATGAATAAACATCTTGGGCTTGCAAAATATACTCCAAAATAAACCCACTAACGCTGCTTCCTTGTGCCTGGATTGTCTGCTGAGGCAATAGAGCACTCTATTTGGGGCATTAAGAGTTCAACTAGCAGTTTTACAAGAGGAATTGTCCTGATGTATCTAAAAGGTTAAAATATGTCCAAGATGAATAATGGGCATCTCCTCTTCAAAGCAGAATGTCTGAAAAGATTTAAAAAGCAACCAAGGCAGAATGTGTACAGTAATTTAGAGCTCCCCATTTGCAAACAGAAGATCAATGATTGTAGTGCAAATCTATTGAAAGAGTAACAAACAACAAGCTCAACATCTGGCCTGTTATTTAGATGCCATAAAACGGAAGCATCATTATCAGAAAATATGACGGAGCTTGGCAGGTAGGGAGAATGCCGCAAATCTGGAAGGTAGGGAAATAGGATAGAAAATAAATGAGAACACTCAGAACTGGTGGTGATGATAATGGCAATGAAATAACAATGAAGTCATAATTCATCAAAGGATGCATTGCATTGGATAAATTTACTGTAACAAAAAACCTCTTTTGTTTTAAAACACAAATATATTACTTTGAGCAGTGAGCTCGTCCTGACCTAAGTCTTAACATTTTCAGTCATATGTGCATATGAAAGTTGGACAATGATTAAGGAAAGGAATTGATGCCTTAGAATTATGGTGCCAATGAAGAATATTGAATATACCATGTTGTTGTTATGTGCTATCGAGTTGCTTGTGACTCATAGCTACCCTGTGTACAACAGCCTTGAACCCTGCTCTATTCTGTGCAAACCTTATTGCCTCTGACACACCTACCCTCACTTCCGCAGTCACTGAATCAATCCATCTCATGGAGGTCGTCTTCACTTGTGCTGTCCCTCAACACTTCCAAGTATGATGTTCCTTTCCAAGGACAGGTCTCTCCTTGTAACATGCCCAAAGTATGCCAGACAAAGCCTCAGAATCTTTGCCTCCAAGGAATAGCCTGGTTTCACCCTCTGTAGGATCAACCTGATTGTTCTTCTAGCAATACACAGTATATTCAATACTCTTCTCTAGCACCACAGCTCAAAGGCATCAATTCTTTTTATTATCCCTAGTCATTGTCCAGCTTTCAGATATATAATAAATAATTGGGAAGACCATGGCCTGGATCAGGTAGACCTTCGTCCCCAGAGTGACATCGTTGATTTTCAGTATTTTGGAGAGGTCCCTGACTGCAGACTTTTCCAGTGCAATTTGTCTTTTGATTTCTTGGCTGCTGGTACAAAGACTGCAAGAAAAATAAACAAATCTGTCTTGAAAGAAATACAGTCAGAATCCTCCTGAGGATGACGGATTGTGAGAGTTGTCCCTTCTATTTTGGACATATTATCAGGAGGGATCAGTTTCTAAAGAAGGCATCATGCCTGTTAATAAAAGGTCATTGAAAAAGAAGGCTCACCTGGATGGATTTACAATGCAGCCTGTAAACTTGAGCTGAAAGACAGCAACAAATTTCAGATAATGTAGCATGGGGAAGTGGGGCTTCCCTCCCCCCATTCTAAAAGAGTCACTATGAGCCACAGCCACACGTAATAACAACAACAATAACAACAAGATGATAACAATAGCAACAACAACAGAATGGCACTTCTTTGATGGCATCGCACAACAATGCATGTCAGATACTGTTTCTGGACATAAAAACACATCTGAGAATATGTTGCATCTTCTATTCCAAGAAGGAAAATTTCACTTGCAAAATGTATGGCAGATTTCAAAATAGGCATTAAAATCTGATTTTTACTGAAAGTAATAAAAGATTGAAAAAATTCATTATCTTTTCCATAATTTATGAATTCCTGTTGTCCTGATGACTCAAGACAGTGTTCTTTTCAATCAGAAGTGTTTTTATTTGTGCTTTGAGCCAAACATTGTATCTTTTTATGTAAACATAAAAAGGAATAAAAAACAACTGCTTTCTCATAATTAAGAGTCTTTGACTTGAAATGATCCAGATTTGCATTTTTCTTGCCCCTTAATTGATGTTGTGATCTCAAGTAGATCTTTTCTTCATCAAGTTAAGGTTTTATATTTCTCAAATCAGGTGGTTGGATAAGATGAGTAGTACTCAATGTGTGGTCTTGGCACAAGAAACATTCTACCATTTGTGAGGTTGCTTAAAAATTGCAAGTTATTGGGCCAAATCCCAAATGCTAGCAAATCAGAAACTGAGGTAAGACCTAGCACTATGAAGTTTATTAAATTATATAATTTTCCAGGTGATTATGATAATGTGTTAAATTTTGAGAGTGACTGGGCCAGATGGCTACTGTAGTGTATAAGAACTTAAGGATCAGATAGAAATGGTTTTGAACTAAGTTTCATGGCTTGCTGTGAATGTTAATGTTAATGTGTTAATGAGTTAGTTAAGTGCTGTTTTGTTGAACACATCGCATAGCAACCCTACAAACAATATATCTGAATCCTGATCTATCCTGCATTATTCTCACACTTCCTGACACACAATAACCCATTGCAGCAGTCACTGTATCAATCCACCTTGTTGAGGGTTTTCCTCTCCTTTGCTGACCCTCCATCCTTCCCAACATTATGTTTCTTTCCGAGGATAGTCCCTCCTAGCAACATAGACAAAGTATGCCTCATCATTCTTACCTGAAAAGAGCACTCTGGCTGCACCCCTTCCAAGGCATATATGTTTGTTCTCTTACCCATCCATGGGATGTTCAGTACGCTTCTCCAACACCACAGCTCAAAGGTATCAATTCTTTTTCTTTCATCCTTATTCATTGTCCAATTCTCAGATGCATAGCTAGTAATCAGAAAGACTATGGCCTGAATCAGACACACTTCATCTTCAAACTGATATCACTATAATTTGGAAAGTTCCCTAACTGCAGATTTTCCCAGTACATTGTGTTTCCTTATTTTCTGACTGCTGGTACCTAGGGTTTGAAAACCCTATGAACACTAGTTGTGTAGGTAGAGGTAAAATCACAAGCCCCTCTGAGCCTAATTGCCCATGGTAGAAAAGTTTCTTTCCTATTGATCAGTTATAAATACCATAAAAACCCCCAAACAAAAATAATACATCAATCCCCCCCAAAAAATCCAAATGTGCTCAAGTCACAAATGCCCTCTAGTCAATTCCCACTCATAGTGATCTTATATGACAGAGTAGGACTGCCCTAGGAGTTTCCAAACCATGGGGTTTCAGAAGCTATAAATTTCTGAAGCGTCATAATAATAGTTAGCACTTCAACTCTTAACCTACAAAGCTTCTTGAGTTCCTTCTCTTATACAAAACAAAACACAATCAGAAAAACCCTCCCAAACCCAAATTCTCTATCTCCCAGTTGGCTCTCTGCGTAACAGAATAGAACCGCCTAAAGGATATTAAAGTTGGGATTTTTACAGAAGCAGATTGTCTCTCCTTTCTTCTGTGGTTCATGGTGAGCAGCCAGATGTGTTAACCACAATGGCAGCAGAGGCAGAGGCTCTCTCCTGTGCTAATCCGTGGAATCTGTGTTGAATTTTATGTTAACAGAAAAAACATGTAACTTACTAGACAGAGAGGGCTTCTTCTTGCACTAACTCGTTGGTGTCAAGTTGGTTCCAAGTTATATTTGCCTTCCATGGGGTTTCTGAGACTGTAAATACTGATGAAATAGACTGCCTATCTTTTCCCCATAGAGTCACTTGCGGTTATGAATTTCCAACTTTCGTGCTAGTGTTGTTGTTGTTGTTGTTGTTGTTAGGTGCCCTCAAATCAAGCAACCTTATGAAGAACAGATCTGAACCCTGTTCTAGCCTGCATCATCCTCATACTTCCTGATACACTAGATCCTATTGCAGCTGTCACCGTGTCAATCCACCTGGTAGAGGGTCTTCTCCTTTGCTGACCTTTCCCCTTTCCAAGCATCATGCCCCTCTCAAAGGAATAGCTCCTCCTAGCAACATGTCCAAAATATGTAAGGTGAAACCTCATCATTCCTGTCTCTAAAGAGCTCTCAGCTGCACCCTCTCCAAGCCAGTAATAATGAGGAAGAAGTGGAAGCTGCGTTGAAGACATTGGCAAAAAGTTAGGCCCAAAGAATTGACTTATATCTATTAACAGATGCAGCCTTTGATACATCAACAGTATATTCAAGGAAATTTGAAGGACAAATGTCTTGTCAACAGATTAGAAGAGGTCCATATTTGCTTTCATTCCCAAGAAAGGTGATCCAACTGAATGTGGAAACTATCAAATGATATCATTAATATCACGTGCAAGAAAAATACTACTGAAGATCATTCAAAAATAGCTAGAACAGTTCATAGATAGGGAACTGCCAGAAGTTCAAGCAGAATTTTGAAGACGCCGTGTCAGATGGATCCTGGCTGAAAGTAAGGAATACCAAAAGAATGTCTATTTGTGCTTTATTGACTATGCAAAGGCATTTGAATGTGTGAATAGACATTGAGAAGAACGGGAGTCCCAGAGCACTTAATTGTACTCGCGTAAAGCTTATACCTGGATGAGGAGGCTGCTGTGTGAACAGAACAGGAAAAACTACATGGTTTAAAATGAAGAAGAGAGTGCATAAGAGTTATACTCTATCTATTTAATCTGTAGTCTGAGAAAATTATTTGAGAAGCTGGATTCTATGAAGAAGAATGTGACATCAAGACTGGAAGGAGACTCATCAATAACCTGTATTATGCAAATGGCATAACCTTGCTGATGAAAGTGAAAAGGACTTGAAGCACTTGTAAAAGATCAAGGAATGCAGTCTTCAATAAGAGTTGCATCTCAAAGTTAAGCAAACAAAGAAGCTGGACTTATATAGGTAACATCATGATGGATGGAGAAGACTTCATCTAACTTGGATCCATAATCAACACCGTTGGTACCAGCAATCAGGAAAGAGAGATATATATTTCACTGAGGAAAATCTGCAGTTAGGGACCTCTCCGAATTTTGGGGGAGTAATGAAGAACGTGCTCCTGGACGGAAGGGAAGCTTGGAAGTGGTGCACAAGGGGAAGTCACCTCAGATAATAATGAAGAGGCATCTTTCAAAGTTACCCAGGAAAAACCGGCGGGAGGAGGCCCTTGGGGACAAGAGGCCCTTGGGGACAGCAAGAACTTACTCCTGGGCGGAAGGGAGGCTTGGAAGTGGCGCACAGGGGGGAGTCACCTCAGACAATAACGAAGAGGCATCTTTCAAAGGTACCCTGAGGCCCTCAGGCCAGAAAGGAAAACATAATCTACACAGGAGTTCTACAGGACACATCACCTTCCCTTGGAGACAGTACAACTAAACTTAAGAGACACGGGTCAAAAGGAAAAAATGTCAGCAGTCGACGTGTTTGGAATCACAAAAGCCAAGAAATCTTAAGATACAAGCTGTCAGATCATGGGTTGGACAATGGAAGATATTTTCTGAAGGGACTTGGCAGATGT
>NW_006399845.1:3086265-3113399 GCF_000299155.1 Elephantulus edwardii | reverse complement strand
CATAGGGTCGCTATGAGTCGCAAACGACTTGACGGCACATAACAACAACAACAACAACAATGAAGACGAAGATTTATTTGATTCATGCCATGGTCTTTCTGATCACTTGCTATGCATCTAAGTGCTGAACAATGAATAAGGATGACAGAAGAAGAACTAATGCCTTTGAGCTCTGGTGTTGGAGAAGAGCACTGAGCATTTCAATGACTTCCAAAAGGATCTATACCCTCTTGGCGAAGGTGCAGCCTGAGAACTTTATGCTACTAGCCCACCTATCTATAGGGTAGCAGATCTCCTTCATTTATGATAGCAGCCCAATACCTCATGAGCTATGTCACGAGGGATCCTTTTCTGTATTAAGGTAAGGCTAAATATTCCAGTCTAACTGTACTACAAATTTGACTTAATAGAACAATTAGGAAAAGATCTTTGTAACACAAAAACTAGAGAATTTATTTTAAGAAGATTCACAGTTGATTCTCCAGGATGCTTAAGAATCACCTGAGGCTTTTGTTTAACTGTATGTAGATGCTGATCCAGTATATCCGAGATGGAAATGCAAATTCTCAGCGGAAGAAAAACAGGAATGAAATAATTAAAATCCTTTGTAGTAATAATAATTAGTAGTATTAACTATAATAATGGATTTTTTAACAACTCAAGCGTAGACTGTAATTGATGGATTACAGTATTAAACGGTTCTGCTGTGAGTTGTTGTTGTTATGCACAATTGAGTCACCTATGATTCATAGTGATCTTATGTACAACAGTTCTCAATCCTGCCCTGTCCTCAGCCTGTCTCACTAACTCTGACACACCTACCCCCATTGCCCCAGTTACTGTATCAGTCCATCCGACCCGGGGGGTCTTCCTCCCATATGCTGTCTCTCAACTCTTCCAAGCA
The DNA here is from genome assembly GCF_000299155.1 of Elephantulus edwardii. Classification (NCBI taxonomy): domain Eukaryota; kingdom Metazoa; phylum Chordata; class Mammalia; order Macroscelidea; family Macroscelididae; genus Elephantulus; species Elephantulus edwardii. The sequence continues at coordinate 3,112,495 of NW_006399845.1, read as the reverse complement.
TGTTGCCCTTTTCCAGTGCTTGGCCCCTATTGGCCACATGCCTAAAGTATGTGAGATGGAGTTTCAAAATCCTAGCCTCCACGGAGAAACTTGGTTTCACTCTCTCTAAGACAGACTTACTTGTTTTCTTGGTTGTTCAGGGTATGTTCAATACTCTTCTCCAGCATCACAACTCAAAGGCATCTATCCTTATTCTCTTATCTAGTCACTGTCCAGCTCTCTGATGCACAGCAAGTAATTGTGAAGACCATGGCCTGGATCAAATGGAGGTTAGTCTCTAGAGTGACGTTGTTGCTTCTCAGCACAATGGAGAGGTCCCTGACAGCCAACTTCCCCAGCTCAATTCATCTTTTGATTTCCTAACTGCTGGTGCTAAGAGTGTTGATTGTGGAGCTGAGCCACTTGTTATTGTTAACAACCTCAATCTCTTCTCCATCTATCATGGTGCTGCCAATTGGCCCAGTGGTGAGACTCTTTATTTCCTTGATGTTGAGCTTTAATCCATATTGAAGACTACAGCTCTTGACCTTCTGCACAAGAGCTTCAGGTCTTCTTCAGTTTTAGCAAGAAAGGTTGTTATCTGCATAAGTTGTTGATGAGTTCCTCCAATCCTTATGCTACAGTCCTCCTCATAAAGCCCAGCCTCCAAATGTTCTGTTCTTCAAATAGATTGAAAAGGTATGGAGTTAGGACCCATCCCTGACACACTGCTTTTTTGATTTTTTGAACCATGCAGTATTTTCTTGCTCTGTTTTGAGGACTGCTTTCTGGCGTAAGTATAGGTTCGCATGATTACAATCAAGTGGTGTTCTGGGATTCCCATTTATCTCAGAGTCAGCCACAGTTTGTTGTGATCCACACAGTCAAAAGCTTTTGCATAGTCAATGAAGCACAGATGTTGTTCTTTGCTTTCTGCAAATAATCCGTTTAACGTTGGCAATAATATCTCTAGTGTCACAACCCCTTCTAAACTCAGCTTGTATTTCTGGTAGTTTTCTGTCAATGTACTGCTCCAGTCATTTTTGGATAATATTCAGTAGTACTATAAAAAGATGTTGCATCCAGGACATCAATAAGTCAAATCTTTGTTTAAAATCAGCTTGAACTAAGTATGAGATTTATTGACTTAAAATGCAATGTGTAGTAGAGTGGAACCTTGCATGCAAATGTAAGTGTTTATTAGACTTGTAAGTTTGGTTAGCTAGTTAGCATCTGATGGCTGTCACGTCAGTCACTTAAGAGAAGTACTTGGGGTCCTGTTTGATGTGTATTACTGATCTACCCCCCCCAAGAATGGGTGTCCTTGAGCCTTTGCCCAAGGATGGAGGTCTGCTCAAAGGTGTGGCTTTAAAAGCCCTCAGAGGAAGGGGGTGCATTGAAGGCGGGGACCTGAAGCTATTACTCTGGGAGTTTGATTGCTAGCTAGCATCTTGATGTCAGTCATGTAAGGGAAGTTTTTGGGGTCCTGTTTGATGTGTATTATTGCCCTTTCCTCCCCTCTCCCAAAAGTCAGTGTCCTTGAGCCATTGCCCAAGGGTAGAGGTCTGCTCAAAGGTATGACTTTAAACTCCTGCAGGATTTTATTAATTTATTAATCAAAATTATTCATTTTCAAATGAATATTCCTTAAATGACACAGCAGTCTCTTGTCTATTTGCTTAACTGAACAACTTGGTATTTCTGTGATGCTGCACACCGTTCCATGTTGTTGTTGTTGTTATGTGCCGTTGAGTCGTTTGCGACTCATAGCGACCCTATGCACAACAGCCCTAAACCCTGCTCTATCCTGCGCCAACCGCACTGCCTCTAACACACCCATCCCGATTACCCCAGTCACCGAATCAATCCATCTCATAGAGGGTCTTCCCCTCCTGCGCTGTCCCTCCACCCTCCCAAGCATGATGTCCCTCTCCAAGGACCCGTCCCTCCTGGCAACATGTCCAAAGTATGTCAGACGAAGCCCCAGAATCCTTGCCTCCAAGGAGTAGCTTGGTTTAATCCTCTCCGAGATGAATCTGTTTGTTTTCCTGGCAGTCCACGGTACATTCAGTACTCTTTTCCAGCACCACAGCTCAAAAGCATCCACTCTCCTTCTGTGTTCCGTAGACTTATATAATATCATAATGGTTACCCATCATTTATAATGTTTGGATGAGCTTCCAGATTGATTTATGCTGGGAAGCAGGATTGGCATCCACTTCCTAAACTAGATGCCTCTGGATACTCTACAAACTCTCTAAATTCTATAAATGTATAGAAATGATGTTAGTTATAGAGTTCTGTAAAAAAATAATGTTTGTTATAGAACAGAGTTCAGGTCTTTTGTGCAAAGCTTACTCTTAATTGTATTTGACTTGACAATACTTAACCACTGCTATATGAAACTATTGCTATTATATCTGGGGGAACACTCTACCACTATGTGCATCACTCTTTGTCAATGTGCTGTATGAAGTAACCTGGGTTTGTTTGGATGTTGAAACTTATACCGTTGGGGTATCCAATACCAGAATGGTTTCCCAATGTGGACAGTGTTTTTGGAGCTCCCAATTGTAAAACAGGTTTGGAAGCAGGAGTGGCATCCACTTCCTAAACCACATGCCTCTGACGCTCTCTGAACTTGGGGAAATAGCAATAGTTATGGAAAGGCAATGGGTCTTTTGTTCATAGAGTCATTACTAGTCGTGCTTGATGGCAATCAACAACAATGATAAATTGATGAAATGGGAGGACATTACTCTAATAAACTGGTAGAAGATTGAAGTAATGACACTGAAGTATTTGTTTGGATGTGGTGTTCTCTGCCCTAGCCCCTCACCACCATTCCACAATCGTTCTACCATTCTTTTGTCTTCCCACTACTATGCATTTAACAAAATCCAAAACAAGACTCCATAAAACATGAAAAAACATTAAAAATAGCAAGGATTAAAAAAAATGAGTGGTGACATGAGTAATTGAAAGGCAATTTTCCTGTGATATAAATCCACCTGCCCCTAATAAAGGTGTTACAGGTTAAGCCCACAGACTATAAATTCCCCAAGGCATTTTAAGCTATAAGTAAGTCTAATTATAGTGGCACAATACTACTAAAAGTTCAAGAAATGAAATACTGCAGGGTTTAAGTTATCAGTCCTTGGAGCAAGGCAGCCAGGAATTGAATCTTAACTTTGGCATTTACAAGTTGAATGATCTTGGGCAAGTTTCTTTAATCATTTTGACTCTTATTTTTCTCCCAGCTAAAATCAGGATAATAATAATGTCTACCACTCATCTGTCACTTTGTTGTACTGTGGAGCCGTATATATTGCTGTGATGCTGAGAATTATGCCACTAGTATTTCAAATACCAGCAGAGTCATTAATGATAAACAATGGTTTCAACAATGGTTACAAACTAAAAACAGGATGCAGAATTAACTCTCTACTTCTGAAATAACAGATCATTGGACACCTTGGTGAAATCAAGAATCAGAAGAACTAAAATAAGACATTGGGGGAAAATAAGGCTTTAGGAATTGATGAGGTGTTTCAGCAACGAAGTGCAGCTTTGAAAGTGCTTACTTGTCTATGCCAAGAAATGTAGAATATAGATGCCTACTAAGCCAGTTGGAAGAGATCCATTATTTCTCCTATTCCAAAAAAGTTCTCAAATAAAAACTGGAAAATATCAAACGATATAATTAATATCATATCCAAGTAAAATCTTGCTGAAGATCATTTTAAAATGATTAGAACAGTACATTTAACTGTAATCATGCAACTTGTGCATAGATCAAGCAGCAGTCATTCAAACATAACTATAGGATACTGTGGAAAGGATACATCAAGAAAAGGATGACCAAAGTTCTATCTTTTCTTTATACCTAATCAATATGTTCTTTCCATCTTCTTTTAATACTTCCTGGATCATTTAATATTCTGCCTAAAGGATCCTTGATTATAGCAACTTGAGGTTTGAATTTGTTCATTTCCTTGAGCTTAAAAAATGTTGAACGAGTTCGGCCCTTTTGATTTTTTACTCTAGCTCCTTGTACATTTCATTGTAATATTTTGCTTTGTCATCACCGGCTGCCTTTTGGAATATTCTGTGCAGCTCTTTAGTATCTTGAATCCTTCCTTCTGCTTTGGCTTCTCTGTACTCCAGTGCAATCTTCAGAGTTTCTTCTGACATCCATTTTGGTCTTTTTTTTCCCTCTTCTGTCTTTGTAATGACCGTTTGCACTCTTTCTGGATGATACATTTGACATCCTCCCACAACTCATTAGGTCTTCACTCATTAGTGTTCAAGGCCTCAACCTGTTCCTGAGATGGTTCTGAAATTCAGGTGGGATGAACTCAAAGTCATATTTTGGTTCCCGTGGACTTGGTTTGATTTTCCGCACCTTCAGCTTGACCTTGCTTATGAGTAGTTGGTGGTCTGTTCCACAATTAGCTCCTGGCCTAGTTTTCTCAGCTAATATTGAGCTTCTCCAGCAGTCTTTTCCACAGATGTAATCAATCTGATGCCTATGCATACCATCAGGTGAAATACATGTGTATAATCTGTGTTTATGTCTCTTTAAAAAGTGTTTGTAATGAATAAGTCATTGATTGTGCAAAATTCAATCATTCTCTATCCAGCTTCATTTCTCTCATCAAGTCCATGTTTTCCAATTGCTAATTTTTCTGTTCCCAGCTTTTGCATTTCAGTAATCCATTATTATTAATGCATCTTGATTGCGTGTTCTATTGATCTCCAACTGTAAAAAAGTTGGTAGAAATCTTCTATTTCCTCTTCTTTGGCTCTGGTTTTTGGTGCATATATCTGAATAAGAGTGGTATTCACTCCACTTCTTTGTATGCATATGGATATTATCCTGTCATTCACATTATTGTATTTCAAGACAGATCTAGAAATGACTTTTTTAACTCTGAAAGCAACCCCATTTTTCCTCACCTTTTCATCTCTGAAGTAATATATCATATAATCATCTGACCCAAAATGCCAGATGCCCGTCCATCTCATCTCACCAATACCTAGTATGTCAATATTTATGCATTCCATTTGTTCCTTTACAATATCTAATTTTCCTACATTCATGGTTCTCACATCTCATGTTCCTATCCCTAGTGTCTGCTTACAACTGTTACTCTTCCTTTGTATTTCCATACTTGAAAGCTCAACCTCAGTTGCCTTATCTGTTAGTCTAAGTGTGTTCTGTTCTACATAGGGTTTTCAGAGGCCTGCTGTTTTGGAAGTGGATGGTCAATCCTTCTTCCTTGTCTGTCTTAATCTGAAGCTCTGAAAACTAACAGAAGGTTCAGTTATAAGTCACTTCCAACTTGATGGCAATGAGATTGAGTTTTGATACATGAGTAAGAGACTGAAGTTGTCAAGGATTACATTTTCCTTGAATCTACGAACATTAATCATGGTCGAAACAGTCCAGAAAAATCAAAAGAGATATTTCATTGAGCAAGTCTTCTGTTAAAGATCCCTTTAAAGTGCTGAAGTACGAGAATGTCAATTAAAGAATCAGATGTGCCTAACCTAAGCCACAGCATTTTGAATTGCTTTATAGACATGAAAAAGTTGGACAATGAATAAAGGGAATTGATGTCTATGAGTTGTTATTTTGGCAAAGAGTATTGGGTGGACTTCCAAAGAACAAATAGATGTATATTGGAAGAAATGAAAGTCCATCACTTCTAAGAGAGAAGAATGGTGAAACTGTGTATCATATACTTGAGCAAATTTTGTCAGGGGGTTCTTGAAAAGATAACGTGCTTGGAAAAGTAAAGTTCTCTGGTTGCACTTTGCCACAGTCTTTCCACCTCCATAACCAGAATCTTGCTCTCACCTTCACTAGGATGTTATTCCAGTCTTCCTCAAGTCTTGTTGCTCAGTGTGGGACACATTCTTCCTCTTATCCTAGTCCCATAGCTGTTGATTATTTGTAAGACCAGATGTCTGCAATTAAGGTAGCTGAATACCAGAGCGGGGCAGGGGCTGGGAGTGGGGTGAGCGCGGGGTAACGTAAGGCCTAGAAAAATCCACCTTTTGAGCTTACACCACAGCTAGCAACTCAAAGATGTATTGTTTAAATCCATTAAGTTCTCCACAGGAGAAGGATCTCCTCCTGTGTGACTTATTGCCTCTGAAAACACCATGTAGGGTCAACTATAAATATATTCATAGTCAATGGTACTTAACAAAAACAACAAGCTTTCAATAAACTAACTAAGCAAGTTCTAAACTAAACACTGTATATCTAGCTTTGTCTATTAATTTTATTAATATCTATTAATAGCATGTCTATTAATTTTCCAAGACAAAAATTTTGCACAACCTCTTCACATCCTCATGACTCCCACTGAAGAAGAGAACCTCTCTTCTATATAATATTTACAAATAATTTGTGACTTATCTTTATTAGACTTTACCTTATCAAGCTTGAATCATGGCAAAACTATAGTAATGTGATGTGCTGATTGGCTTTAATGGCATAGTTTGTAGCTTGTTTTGCTGCTAACCTAAAGTCCTGTGGCTCCAGGGGTGTAAGATGAATAGTCTTCTCTTGGTAAGGTTACAGTCTAGAAAATCCAGTGAATGGGCACTATGAGTTGGAGCTTACTCAATGGCAGTGAGTGAATAAGTCTGAGAAGTTATATCACTCATTTTGCTGATGAAGACAAGATGCTCCTCAGAATTGTGAACTAAGAGGAGGGAAACCTGGTGACCCTTCCCAAAGTATTTTTATTTCATACATGCATAGCCTCTGACTTTAAATGGTCATTGAACTCAAGATTTTTTTTCATAACACATCAACCGTTTCCTACATCATCATTTCCTTCAGCGACTGCTAAAATGAAGTCTAGGAGTTAGCCTCAATGATCTGCATTTTCGTCAAGTTCCCAAGTGTTTCTCAGACGTATTAATGTTTTAGAATCTTTGAAACAGATAATGATTAAATAAAGACATCTTACGTAATAAACCATACATTGCACTGGCGCTTCCTTAAAACTGTCTGTAAAATAGAGTTAATCGTGTATGCCTTCAACCATCTCAGAGAGCTCTCTAAGGACCAATAACTTCATTTTAATATAAAATCCTTTCTGGTTCTTTAGAAAGTGCAGTAAAATAAGTTATATTAATTTGGCAAGCTAGTGGTAGAATGAAATCCTATTGTATATCATGTGAATTAATTTTTTTAAATAATAATTCATCAAAAAAAATAATTCATCAACTTCTCTGGGTGTGAGTTTACATACCCATCTGTGAGAAAAAAAGACTATTTTGTAGGGTCATGATGAAAAATAAAATAACTCATGAGACATGCTTAGGAGGTGGGCCCATGGTCTGGTCATCATATAGCTAATACTTTATTAGTGTAATTAGAACCAGTTACATGTATTTACCAAGTTCCTCAGGTCTTTATAACACATATTCTCAAGTAATACTAAAAAAAAGTTTGAAAGATAATTATTATTGCATTTGCTTAATACATAAGGAACCTAAGGCCTTGGTCAATTCTATTGTCCATAGTCACATAATTAGCTTGATAAATATATCACAATGTCTGGTTAATTAGAGTCTCTTGGTGGTACAAAAAAATGCTTCTTTGTTAACAAGTTTGGAGGTAGAGTTTACTCACAGGGGATGTTAAAGGAAAGCCCAGCAACAATATACATCCAAAATTTCAATCATTTAACAATTTTCATGAAAACGGTTTTATTCTGACATACATTATTAGATTACCATGAGTCACAATTAGCCTAAAAGCAACTATTTTGTTATCGTTTATTTGTTTGTTGTTTTAACTTTTGTAGCTAATGATATAAAAATAATTAAAAATAAGAACTATGCAGTGGGCTCCCACTATACATTGTCCCTGATTTCCAAACAATTTAGGAGTAAAGTAGCTTATGCATGTGACAGAGATTAGTAATAAGACAAACTAATTAGAAAGATAACAGTCAAAGTTCTTAATGCTCTTGTTTTTTCCAGTCTCCATTATACAGATTAGGAAAAGGATAGGGGAACATCAGTTACATAACTATGACAGAGTGAAAATAAACATTATTTTATTAAAGATTTAGATCTAAAGGTGAGGGAGTGAAAGCTACCTAAATTTTTTCTAAAGATTATTTGACACCACAGAAAAAATATGCTCAATATGCTGTTTCGTTTTTGCAAGGAAATTTGTTTTTCTCAGTTTATTTTTTGTTGTTGTTGTTAAGACTTATTTATAGACTTTCTATTTTCTTTCTTATCAAAGCAAATTTGCTGGAATGGAAATATTTTAAGAAATTGAAGTACGTGATAACCTTGAGATAACATCTATTCTTTAGGATTTTGTTTTGCACCCTACTCCACTGTTAGGACTTATGCTGTAAAATAATGACTGACCATATCTTTGTATAACTTTTCTTAATTTAATATGTTGAAGATAGTCCTCTAAATAAATGCACTGTATAATCCAAACGTGCTTCTGCTATCTGCCCTTCTTGAATGTGAATTCTCTTCCCCCAAACAGTCTACACTTATTATAACATCTTACTTACATCTGAACTCCCCAAGGGAGCTTTTAGTAACAACTCTACCTCAAAATTATTATTCTTCTCTCATTTAATCCCATTTCTTTTCTAGATTTTTATAATAGGTGGTTTATCTGAGCTTTTATTTTATTTTTTTTATTTTGTGCTACCAACCCAAAGGCTATGCCCCTCTGGCTGGTCTAACCCACCAGTGATTCTGTGGATAAAGGTGGCAATCTCCTCCCATGTGACTCAGAAGAGGGGAAGCTAGAGTCAGTTCCGATTGAAAAGCAATGGAAGTCTTAAGCAATAAAACAAATTATTCTTTCTTTATCACATGCTAGAAAGTTCAAGTTAAACTTATCAGCTACCCATCGATTGCCTCTGGAAACTCTATGAACTTGGAGAAATTATGAAAGTTATACAAGTGTTCAGGAAACTCTATGACCTAGGAGAAATGATGAAAGTTATACAAGTGTTCAGGTCTTTCATTCATAATGTTGCTGCTATGAGTCATCTAAGACTTGATGGCACTTAACAACATCAACAAGAACCCACAGCAAATTTACTTCTGTGCAGGCAGAATTTCATATATAAATGTTCCACGTTATCACTTGTATTGCTTCATTTCTCAAGTATCAATCACTGTGTTTTTAGATGCCTGGAAGTCTACAAAACTCATGGAAACCCAATGCACAACAAATCTGAACCTTGCACTATCCAACACCATTTTCATGATTTCTGTCATGCTTTTTTTTGTTAGCCACTGTGTCAATTCATTTTGTGTAGGGTCTTCCTCTTTTTCAGAGACTTCCTGCCTTTCTTAGTATGACACTTCTCTCCATGGACTGGTTCCTTCTGAAAATATCCACAAAGTGATAGATATTATAACCAGTTTTACTCTAAGTAGCACTCCAGTCGCACTTCCTTTAAGATAGACTTCTTATTTGTTTATTTGTCAGTCCACAGTTTATTCAGTACTATCTCAGGTAACCATTTGCCTAACAGTGGAAAGATAGGCAGTTTGAGTCTACCTAGAAGCATCTCTGAAGGTAGAATTGATGATCAGCTTTAGAAAGATTGTTGTTGTAGTCATGTTCCGCTTAGTCACCTGTGACTCAAAGCCACCACATGTTCCACAGCTCTGAACCCTGCTCTATCCTGTGCCAGCCTTATTGTCTGTGACATACCTACAACCTCAGTCACGGTGTCAATCCATATCACCCAAGATCTTTTTTTACGATGTTCTTCCACTCTCCGAAGCATGATATCCCTCTCCAAGGACTGGTCACTCCTTGCAACATATATGTCAGATAGAGCTTCAGAATCCTTGCCTGTAAACAGCATCCTGGTTTCACCCTCTCCAGGGTGGAAAACTGTCCATTTTCTTAGCAGTCCATGGTATATTCAATACTCTTCTCCAGCACCACAGCTCAAAGTCGTCAATTCTCCTATCACCTCTAGTCATTGTCTAGCTTTCTCATGCATAAAAAGTAATTACAAAGACTATGGCCTGGATCAGGTGCACCAGACTGACATTGTTGCTCTTCAGTACTGTCTGTAGATATCCAGACAGCACACTTTCCCAATCCAATTCATCCTTTCATTTTCTGGCTGCTGATGCCAAGAGTGTTGATTGTGGAGCCACGCAAACTAAAGCTGTTAAAATCTCAATCTCTTCACTGTCTGTCATGATGCTGCCAATCAACCTAGTGGTGAGAATCTTTGTTTTCTTGATGTTGAGACAATCCAGATTGAAGGCTTCAGTCCTTGACCCTATACAGCAAGTGCTTCAGGTCCTCCTCAGTTTTAGCAATCAGGGTTGTATTTATCCTTTTATGACTGAGATATTTCACTCAGAAAGATGTGCTCCAGGGTCATCATGTTGTGTAATGTTTTAAAAGTTCATTAATTTTCAGTGCTGCAATATATTCCATTGTATGATTATACCATTATTTTTGTATCCATCCATTTTTTGATGAGCACTTGGGTTGCTTTCATCTCTTTGTTACTGTAAATATTGTGGCAATAAACATGGGTGTATATAAATCTGTTTGGATAGCAGTCATAATTTCTTTAGTATATTCCCAGTCGTAGAATTGCTGGGTCAAATCGTATTTCCACATCTAACTTTTTGAGAAAGCACCAAACTGCCTTCCAAAGCGGTTGCACCATTTTACACTCCCACCAGCAGTAATAAGGGTTGCAATCTCTCCACAAAATTGACAGCATTTATTGTTTGCTGTTCTGTTGAACTTAGCTATTGTTGTTGGGGTGAGATGATATTCCACAGCTGTTTTTATTTGCATCTTTCTGATATTTGCATCTTTCTGATAGCTAGGGATTTTGAATATTTCTTCATGTGTGTGCTTTCCATTGAATGGCTTCTTTGGTGAAGTATCTATTCATATTTTGTGCCCATTTTGCTATTGGGTTTTTTACCTTTTTCTCATTGAGGTGCTAGAGTATTTTATAAATTTTAGATATGAGTCACTTTTCAGATAGATCATTACTAAATTTTTTTTCCCTTTGTGTGGATTTCCTTTTTACCCTGCTGGAAAAGGTTTTTGATATGCATAAGGAACTAGGGGTGGGGGTGGGGATGGAGAGTGTGGGGAGGTAGGTAATTGTGCAGCAAAGAATGAATGTTTTTTAAAACCTGAACTGTGGGAATGGTAAGGGAGGGTCAGAAAGTAAAATGTGCAAAAATGAATCAATGAAAATCTAACTTCTCTACAAATTGTCTTTAAAATCACAATTAAAATAAAATTTTATTTTAAAAAATATGAGGATAGGACACATCTCTGGCATACACCCTTCCTGATTTGAACTATATGTTTTGAACTACAGTGTTTCCTTACTCTGTTATGTAGACTGTCTTCTAGTTCAAGTATAGGTTTCACATAAGCACAATGAAGTGTTCTGGGTTTCCTGTTCTTCTCAGAGTCAGCCACAGTTTGTTGTGATCCACACAGTCAAATACCTTTGCATAATCAATGAAACACATATAGACATTGCTCTGGTACTCTCTGCTTCCAGTTAATATCTCTCTAGCATTGGCTATAATATCACTAGTGCCAAAGACTCTTCTAAACCCAGTATGCACATCTGGCAGTTATCCATTAATGTGCTGTTCCAGTCATTTTGAATAATTTTTGGCAGCAGAAAATCCAAAGAAATAACTCTGTTTAGCAAATAAAATGTCATGTGGCAAACGAAAACAAAAAGAAGCTGAAAAAAACAACAGCAACAAAACAATAACTTCTACTAGGACCACAACCTGAATTGAAACTTCCCTGATCTTGAACTATAAGAAAATAAACTTATATTTGTTGAAATGTCAGCTGTATATTTTTTTTACAGGAGCACCGGAAAATTAACATAAGCCCCCAACTCCAACATACACATGCATGTATACTTTTTCTGTCTGAAAAATGTCAATATTTTTCCATTTCTGTACTTTATATAATCTATACATTTTGTTTCTTTCCTAGTGGGAGCACATTGAATACATGCAATGTCAGAAGGTTTTGTGTTACAAATGACAAAAGTTTACTCAGGCAAACTAGCTAAACTAATGCTGTTGTTGTTATGTGCTTTTGAGTTGCCTGTGACTTATAACAATCCCCAGTACAATAGCTCAGAAGCCTGCCCTGTCCTGAGTCAGTGGGACTGCCACTGACACAACTACCCCCATTGCCCCAGTTACTATATCAATCCATCTTATCCAGGATCTTTTTCTCCTGCGCTAGCAGGGACAACGCCAAACTAATAGAGTTCTCATTTATTCGTATGGATAAATACCCAGAGGTTTCAGTGACTTTTTTCCCCCAGAAAATAAAAATGAGCTTGTGTACTTCTTAAGTCATTCTCTTCTGTTTGTCCAGCTTCAGCTTTCTAACAGAGACCCCAATAATGGCCCTGGTGGTTACATCTTTTAATGTCAAGACACCACCCAAAACAAAATGCACAGGAAAAGGTAAGGCCTTTCATGACAGTTTCTATAGAATAAAGAAAACTCAACACACACCTCTTGACATCTGATTGGTTTGTTCACACCACATGTCTTTCTCTGAGTAAATCATTCTGTTCCAAGACATTGACAAATGCTTATAATCATTGATATAAACCAATTTAATTTAAAATGGAATAAGGATGCCTTTACACTGGATTCTTGGTTGATTATACTTAGAAAGTTGAAATGGGAAGGGAAAAAATTAACAAATATTTTCTTTGTAAGTAGTTTTGTACACGGTTGTTTTAAATCAACTACTAGGAGTAATGGGGGTGGGGGTGTTGGAGACAATAAGCGTGGCACAGGATAGGGTCGCTATCGACAGCACATAACAAAAACAACTGGCATGTTGTCAGGAAAGAAAGTTCAACCCTTGGAAAAAGACTATACGCTTGGAAAGCTTGAGGGTTAGAGGAAGACCCTCAATAAGATGAATTGACACAGTGACTATAGCAATGAGTTTGAGCATATCAGAGATTGTGAGGATGGTGCAGGATAAAACAAAGTTCAGATCTGTTGTTGACAGAGTTTCAACGAGGCATAGTCAACTAAATGGCTTCTAACAATAGTGACCAGGTGACTGAAATTTCTTTTCAAGGAAATGTGTGGCTCTTTGAGAAAGAAATTAACATTGAGTTGTTTTGGTGTTTTTGGTTTTTTGGGTTTTTTTTGAGGGGGAGGGTAGGATGAAAAAGAACTTTAAATTTCCATCCCTCCCTTTTTCTGATTTTATATTGGCTTGTATACAAAATTTATATAAATTATATAACATTTAAATACATTGCATGTTACACATTCCTACACTCATTGTATTTCAAACAGTCACCCACATATATTGTCTTTCACAAAATTAATCATCATTGATCTGTGCCTACCACTACCCTGTCCCACCAGGTTTTCCACTGTTTCCTTCCCAATTTCTCACGCTACCTCCCTGTCCAGAAGCATTAAATTCCCCCTCTTCCCATCCTGTCTACCTGCTCCCATTCTTTTTCCCTTTTGGACTCCTATCCACATTTTCCTACTCATCCTTCCATATCTAAAGCAATGATCACATGCAATATTTGTCCTTATGAGACTGAGTTCACGCTGCATAATGCTGTCTAGTCTCTCTCTGTCTCTCATGTTATATCATATTTTACAAAGTGTTTGCTTCTTAATTATCCACAGTACTCCATTTTGCTAACTTACCATAATTTCTCCATTCATTCATTTGTTGATGGACATTTGGGCGGTTTCCATTTTCTTGCTATTAAATAGTGCTGTAATGACTATTACTGTATAAACTTCCATTTATGTCTCAGTGCTATCTTTCTGGGGTATATTCCGAGAAGTACAATAGTTGGATATTATGAAATTTCTGTATTCAGCTTTTTGAGGAAACACCAAAGTAACTTCCAGAATAGATGTATCATAATAAGAACCACATAATCTTATCAACTGACAGGAAAAGCCTTTGATAAAATCCAATATCTCTTCCTGATCAAAACACTCAAGAAATATGAATAGAAGTAAATATTCTCAACATAAGGAAAATACATATGCAAAAGCCAATATCATTTTCAATGGAGAAAGATTAAAGACATTCACATTGTGAACAGGGACTAGGAAGGGATTTCTACTACTCCTATTCAATATTATATTAAAAGTACTTGCAATAAAACAAGATAAGGAAATAAGAGGCATCTAAACTGGCAAAGAAGTAATAATACTATTGCTCTATGCACACAATATGTATAGTATACACAGGAAACCCTAAAGATGCAACCAAAATAACCTCTTAGACCTAGCAGATAAGTTTAATAGAGTAGAAGGACATAAAAGTAATATCAAAAAATCATTAGTTTCCCTATAAAGAAAAAGCACAGAAAAGTAAACTAAAAAAGCAATGTCATTTACAATAGTTAGACACAAACTAAGATACTTGAGAATAAACCTAACTAGAGACAAAACAACAACAGAGACACAAAAGACCCTTATAAAGAAAACTACAAATTACTATTACAAGAAACAATGAGAAACATAACTAAATTGAAAAATACTCCACATTCATGGATATGATCACTCAACATAGAGAAAATAAAAATTTCACAAAAGCAATCTACATATTTAATGCAATCCTAATACAAATAACAAATTCATTTTTCGAAGAGATGGAATTAATGAATTTATTTTCATTCCTTTCCAGGGTCTTCGTCTCCTGTGCTGTTCCTCCACCATTCCAAGCATGATATCCCTAACTAAGAACTGGCTTCTTCTGGCAACATTACCAAAGTATGTAAGATAGAGCTTCAAATTCTTGCCTCTGAAGAGCAGCTTGGTTACATCTTATTCAGGACAGACTTGTTTGTTTTCTCGGAAGTCCATGGCATGTTCAATAATCTTCTTCAGCATCACAACTCAAACACATCTATTCTTACTCCATAGTCCCTAATCACATTCTAACACTGTGATTCATAACAAGTAATTGGAAAGACCATGACTTGGATCAGGTGCTCCTTAGTCTTTAGACTGATATCTTTGCTCTTCAGCATTCTGGAACAATCCCTGAGAGCAGATTTTCCTACTGCAGTATGATAGGTCTTTTGATTTTCTGACTGCTTGTCCTGAGATTGTTAATTGTGGAACCAAGCAAGCTGAAACTGTTAACAGTCACAATTTCTTCTCCATCATGATGCTGCCAATTGACCCAGTGGAGAGAATCTTTGTTTTATTGATTTTGAACTTCAATCCATATTAAAAACTGCAGTCCTTGACCTTTTGTAGCAATTTTGAGACCTTTTGCCTCAATTTTGACAAGCATGGTTGTGTCGTCTGCTTAGTACAGGTGGTCTCCCTCCAATTCTGATGCTACATTCCTCCTCATAAAGTCAACCCTCATGAATGACCCATTCTGCATATAGATTGAAAAGATTTCCTGATGTACATCTTCCTTGATTTTGAACCATTCAATGTTTCCACGCTCTGTTCTGATGACTGCTTCCTAGTCCAAGTATAAGTTTCACATGAGCATAATTAAGTGTTCTGGGATTCCCATTCTTCTCAAGGTTAGCCACAATTTGGTGTGATTCACACAGTTAAATGCCTTTGCATAGTAAATGAAATCCAGATAGACATTTTTCTGGTACTTTCTACTTTCAGCTAAGAACCATTTAATGGAGGCTATAATGTTCTAAGTCCTACAACCTCTTGTAAACACAGTTTGCACGTCTAACAGTTCCCTGTCAATATACCATTCTATTTTTTTCATAGATAAGTTTTTGCATAATATTCAACAGTGTCTTATTTGCATATAATGTTAGTAAATTTTTTCTAATTTCTACACTCTGTTGGATCATCTTTTTTTTTAGTGTGGATAAACATGAATTTCTTCCAGTCAATTGCCTGATAGTTACCTCCAGAATATGCACAGCACTAAGCAAATAGCTACATGGGCAGACATGGTATTCCACCTGTTCCTCCACCTATTTCTACCAATCATTGGGTACAATGTCCATTGCAGCTTGACTCAAAAACTTTACTCAACATTTCAGGGTTTATTAGGGAAATAGGTTGAGAAGACTGAAAGGCAAAGAATATCACACAATGCAAGTACAGGTATTGTCTAGAATTCTCAAACCAGATTACCAAGGCCTAATTCCTTAATTAGTAAAACTCCAGGTTCAGTTCAGCAGCACACATGCATCTCTGATTTCTTCAATTGTACAGCAAACTTTATTTCAGAACTAGTTACCAGCTAGTTTCCCCTTTAATCATCCAGTAAACAAAACCTTTAACTGTGGCTCCATCTCCAAGATTCCTCTTGTTTCACCTTGCCATAATCTCTTTACAGTCTTGCAGTCTCTTCACAGCAGTGCCACACTCTCTTCACACTCTCTCAACCACCACCTTTCACAGCGTGGAAAGATCACTCTTCTATGGGTCCCGCGGCGATTAATGATTAGCAAGACCATATGTCCATTGTTAAGATCGGTAGAAACCATGCCCCCAGCAGGAGATGATAAATGGTTTAAAAAGCCAGTTTTTAAAGTAATTTAGTGACACAAGTCTACATATGAAACAGGATTATGGGGGCGGGGGGAAATGACATTTATAGCTACTAAAATGGAAACGGCAGTGTTGTTGTTTCTGTAGCTGTTATATCCCATTAAGTTGGAACTGACTATAACTAACGCTCCAGTGGATTTTCAGAGACAGTAAATTGCACAGAAGATTACTCATTTTTCTCCTATAGCACAGCTGGTGAATTCAAATGGTATGCCTTTGAATTGACAGCACAACTCTTTACACGAATCCATCAGAGTTCCTTTATGCTATACTACTACAAACATCCTACTAGCAATGTGTAACAGTTACTACTGTAAGTTTTAGCAAATATATATGCATATGCATGAGATGTGAGGTCTGGTGGCCTAGCGGAAAGAAGCTGCACATCAATCGCAAAGGCACCTGGTTCAAGGCTACCAGCTGCTCTGCTGGAGAAGGATGAGCAATCTTCTCCCGTATGATTAACTGTCTCTGAAGACACTCCAGAGGGTCCACTATGGATCAGTTCCAACTCACTGGTATACAATAGCAACATGCATAAAATCTAGTAGGCTAATCAGAAGTTGTGCTACAACCCAATAACAGGGCGTTCAACCTCACCAGATGATTCAAAGGAGAAAGATGACCAGTAGGTAATCTCCTCTTTTGTGATTTACAGCTCTCTTGTGATTTACAGTCTCTGAAAACCTACTGGAGATGTATATATTCCAAGCATAACCTATACAGTATTTGTAGTAGAGTTAAAAATACTATCAAATGATTCAGTTTAAACTTCTACTTCAACTTGAATATATCTAAACTATAAGTTTTAATAATACTTTCATTCTTAAAGGTAATAAAATAAACAATGAAATCCTGTCTATACTGCTTACTTTTATGTTACTTAATGTAAATGGTCAGAATTGTTTGATATTTAGCTTTATTATCCATAAAATAAGGGAAAATAGTGTTTCATACCCCATAGGGCAATGGTGAGAACTTCTGTAAGGCATATAAAATTGTAATCTGGGGGCTAGCAGATAGTAATCTCTCAATAAATAATAGGTATCAAGTATGAAGAGAACACTTTGAAGTTATTTATATATGGCTTTTAAGCCTTCTTCAGTGAAAAAGAATAAAATAAATTCTTAAGGTGCAAAGCTTTTAACTACTGTTCAGTTTATTCAATCCACTTAGCACATAGCAAGGATAACTAGATACTAGTGACAAAAGTTGTGCCTGACCTCTACCTTTCTGCAGATTTTGACCATATAAAATCTGAAATAAGAGAGAAGGTATGTTTGAAAAAGACCGTTGAACTGTTAAATATAAAAACTTGGAGAATGAGTTTGTATACTTGTTTAAAGATAATCTGTCTCTAAAATAAAAATGTTTGACAGAACTTTTTTTTAATGTTTTTAAATTCTTGTGTGTGTGTGTGTGTGTGTGTGTGTGTGTGTGTGTGTGTACCGTCAAAGCAGATCTGACTGGTACAGGACGAGATTGCCCCTCCTCCTCCAGCAGAGAATCTGGTGGATTTGAACAATGTACCTCTGGGATCGCAGTGCAGCTTTTGACACAACATTTTAAGTTCAATGTCTTTCATAGTTCTGGCATATATGTATTGCTCAATAAGTGTGCTACATTGTTGTTGTTGTTGTTATGTGCCGTTGAGTAGCTTGTGACTCACCCTATATATAACAGCCCTAAACACTACTCTGTTCTGTGCCAATCACACTGCTTCTGACACACCCATCCCTATTACCCCAGTCACTGAATCAATCCACCACATAGAGGGCCTTCCCTTCCTGCGCCGTCCCTCCATCCTCTCAAGCATGTTGTCTCTCTCCAAGGACTTGTCCCTCCTCACAACATGTCCAAAGTATGTCAGATGAAGCCCCAGAATCCTTGCCTCCAAGGAGCAGCCTGATTTAACCCTTTCCAGGATAAATCTCTTTGTTTTCTTGGCAGTCTATGGTACATTTAATACTGTTCTCCAGCACCACAGCTCAAAGCTATCAATTCTCCTTCTATCCTCCCTCGTCATTGTCCAACTCTCTGATGCATATCAAGTGATTGCAAAGACCATAGCCTGTATCAGATGCACCTTAGTCTCCAGAGTGACGCCATTGCTCTTCAGGACCCTGGAGAGGTCCCTAACAGCAGACTTTCCATCACAATATGTTTTTTGGTTTTCTGGCTACTGGTGCCAAGAGTGTTGACCGTGAAGCCAAGCAGACTAAAGTTGTTAACAAGCTCAATCTCTTCACCGTCCATCCTGATGCTGCCAATTGTTTCAGTGATGAGAATCTTCGTCTTCTTGACATTGAGCCTCAATCCATACTGAAGGCTGCAGTCCTTGACCCTCTGCAGCAAGAATTTCAGGTCCTTCTCAGTTTCAGCAAGCAGGGCTGTGTCATCTGCATAACGCAGATTGTTGTTAATAGGTCTTCCACCAATCCTGACGCCACACTTCTCCTCATAGAGCCCAGCCTCTCGGATAATCTGTTCTGCATACAGGTTGAAAAGGTATGGAGATGGGACACATCCCTGGCATATACTCTTCCCAATTTTGAACTATGCAGTATTTCCCTGCTCTGTTCTGACGACTGCCTCCTGGTCCAAGTGTAGGTTTCACATTAGCACGATCAAGTGTTCTGGGATTCCCATTCTTCTCAGAGTCAGCCACAGTTTGTTATGAGCCACACAGTCAAACGCCTTTGCATGCAAAGGTGTGCTACATTAGAGGGAGTATTGTTGTTACTCTTATTGTTGTGTAGCAGAACAGGCTCTCACTGGCCCTCTGGCAGGTTTTCAGAGGCAGTTGATCGCATGGGAGAAGATTGCCCATCCTTCTCCTCTGGGAGCAACTGGTGGCCTAGAACTGTATGCCTTCAAGATTGCAACACAGCTTTTTGCCCCTAGAGTTATTCATTTAATTGTACCTGTGTACCACTTTTGGATAAATTTTGTAGCTTCCAAAGGAAGATAGAAATCTATAGAATTGAATTTCATTTTCTGTGAAGAGGATGATCATGTAATTTCCATGCAAACTTACACAAACTCATACAATTTTGGGACACTGAAAAGGGATTGCTTTAAGTAATCTCTTATCAAAGGAGTTCTGGTTGCAAAGCCAGTAAGTAATTGTATTGCTAACCCGAAGAGTACACCTCGCTGGTGCCTTGATTCCACCAGTTAGGGACTCAGCGGGAAAGATAGGCAATCTTCTCCAGCATGATTTACTGCCTTGGAAATTCAGTAGAGGGTTAGAAATGAGTTCGTGATGAACTGACAGCAATGAGTTGTTCTTATAATTAGACTGGCAAAACAGTTAGTTACTGAGGCCTTCATTAGCAAACAAGGACACATTATCACTCTACCTGAAGATATCACAGACACTTAGTGTCTGAGTTGTTGATGGTTCAGGTACAAATATAAATTCTTTCCTTGAACTAAAACATAATTCTGATGTGAGCAGAGAATGAAGGATACAGGAAAGGTTTTCATCATACTCTGAGCAATATCCACCAGGGCTAGAGTCAATGTTTGATTTTTTAAATTTCTTTTTACTAGTTGACAGTCTCAGCGAGATGGGTTAACACAGTAGCTGTAACAGTGAACTTAAGTATCTGAAAGATAGTTGAGTATGGTACAGGACCTGTCAAGGTTTTTACCTGTAGTACAAGGGTCACTTTTAGTTAGATTCAGTTTGGTGGCATCTAACAAAAACAATTGACATTATTTCTGTACCATAGACCTTCAGACCATCCGTGCTCAAAAATGGTCACAAGATTGTTCTTGCTCTTTCACTTGTTCCAAAGAGAAATTAGATGATATGAAGGTGTTGTTTGATGTGACTGCCAAATTATGGCCTGAAGGACAAGTCTAGTCTAATGCATTTTTTGCTAATAAAGCTTTATTGAAACATGGCCAGGCCTATTCACTTACATGTGGCTGCTTTCAACTATGAGTTCACAAATGAGTAGCTGGAACAAGGGAATATATGGTCTGCAAAGCTTAAAATGTTTACTGTCTAAAATTTTACAATGAAAATTTGTAGATTCCTGCCGGCTTCCTTCACCCTTTGCTCTCTAACTCCTCCTACTTACTGGCTATTAAATGCTGAATACCAAGCACTGGGTAAATATCTTTCATGCACAATTTTGTTAACACTCCATGGACACCTAGAAAGGAAGAGGCAGTATAAATTGGTGTTTAGAATGCAAATTCTAAACGCTGACTTTATTTTTGCATTCTTATTCCATTATCAACCAAGTTGAAGGGCTTTATCAAATTATTTGAATGTCTATACCATGTATTGTTGTTGTTTACTGTTGAGTGGGATCTGACCCATAGCTGACCCTCCTGCAGGTTTTCAGAGGCAGCAAATCGCATGGGAGATTATGCATCCTTCTCCCTGAAGAGCAGCTGGTAGATTCGAATCATGTGCTTTCAAAACTGCAGTGCAGGCTCTTATCAGTAGGCCACCAGAGCTACCTTAAAAGTTCATTTCGTTCTAAAACATCCCACTTTTTTCCAACTAAAAAATCCGAGTTTAAGGTGATTGTTTTCCAAAGTCAAATTGGAACTCAAGACACTTTGACTTAAAAGAGTAAGCTCTTAAACTATATTAAGCTATCATTGTGAAGCTAAATGATACACTAGACATACATATTAATGAGACTCACACTTTGGTTATTCCTACTTTATTGTTTGCTGCTTGGTTTTTTGTTTTCTTTAGTTTTTTTGCACTACATAATCAAGAAAGTCTTACATCATGGGATTGATTTCAAATCATAACTACTAGTGATCTTGGATCATTGTTCATTGTTGCTCAATACAAGATATTGACAACAGAAATGCTAAGAGTGATTTGGTGCCAGATTATACTCTTGACCCTGTCTATCTAACTTGGTTATGTAATTTTCACATTGGCTTGCCTTCTGTATCTCTATTATTTTTCCATAAGGGCCTTTCCTGCCTGACGTGGATTTATTTCATCAAGGATAAAAAATAACCTTGCTTACATTGCTTTGAATTGCAGCTTTACCCAACCCTTTGCTCAGCATTTGGATAACACTAATTGGAACAATTATTTATAATAAGGATTGATGCCGAGAAAGCACTGAATGTGTTTACCTGTTGGAAAATAATTATGCCATTTTCATTCCCTTAAACCCCAATTTGTGAATAATATGTGTCTGGGCTTTAATGATACCCTCTTTTTACTTAATAAATTGCAGTATGTGGGGCTGGGAATTGTAGTTTACTCTGCAAGTAAATCAGTTGACACTTTGATCAATCACTTTCCTCGTGGGTGACTAAGAGGAGCTTTCCTTAATAGCAATATGCTTACCCACCTGAGGTGGAAGCTGCATATTGCTTGCCTTCTGCTAGTAATCATCTCTGAAATGAAAATTGGAAAAGGACCACACTATGCCTAATCACTTCATCTATCCTCCTGCTAAAATAAGATGTTTCTAGAGGTCAGTCTTCTGTTTCTTTCAGAACAAAGTCACCAACAATTCATTGAGAAAAGATACTTGCTGGGCATATGAAAACAAACAGCTGACTGAATATTTTTATTCTTTTCCAGTTCACCATTTTGGGACTAGTGGACACAACTCAAAGTTAAATCATTGTTAAGCCAAACACTTCATTCAACAGAGAAGTATGTGGAGAATTTATAAACATTCATGTTTCTTACTGGGCTTCATGTTTGCATATCTTAATATTTGCCCAAATATTCAAAGGTATTCCTATGCATATTTATGTCATTTATTTGTGTATCATCCTTCCCTTTGAAACTTAAACTTTCATCTTTAACTTCTTAATCAGTAAAATAATCACACTTTGTTTAGGATTCTTCTCCCTACGTCAAGAAATAGTTGTTTGTTCTTTCTGGCAGTCTATGAGACATTTAGTACTCCTCTCCAACTCCACAACACAAAGGCATAGATTCTTCTTCCATCATCTTTAGTCTTTGTCCAACTTTCAGATACATAGCAAGTCATTGAAAAGACCATGTCTTTGATCAGGTGCACTTACATTATTTCTCTTTAGCATCTTGGAAAAGTCTTTGACAGCAGCTTTTCGCAATGAAACACGTCTTGGTTTATTTCCTGCCATGGGGGTGGGGTAGAGGTGAGTTTTGATTGTGGATCTATGTAACGTGAACTATTTGACATTTTTATCTTTATTCCATGTATCATGGTGTTGCCTTTTTGCCCAGTTGTGACGAATTTTGTCTTCTTGATTTTGAGAAATGTAACACATACTTAAGGTTTTAGTCTTTTCTCTTCTGTAGCAAATGTTTCAAGTCCTCTTTAATTTTAGCAAGCCAAGTTGTGTCATTTGGACTTTATTATGAAGAATTTAGCTTCAGTTGTCTCATATTTTATTTTATCTTAATAAAATAAAATCGTTGAAAACCTCAAATGTCACAAATGTTGAACTTGATGGTGCCCAGCTACCACTGCTGAATACTTTAAAAATTATTTTAGTAGGAGATCCTGGATAGAGTTGGGGGAAGTGTGAAACAAAATTCAACACTATAGAAAGGTCAGTTCAAATGTGAGACATAGCGCTTAGTCAGTCTTCAAAATCAAACAAAACTAACCTCTGGGGCTCAACTTAAAGTCAAACATCAGACAAGCCTATAAAGTTACCAGTAATATACCAGGGAGGTGCTCACTTATTAGAATAATCAACCATTCTGCAGTAGGAAGATGGGCAAGCTCCTCCTGTTAAATTTAAAGCCTCTGAAAACCCACTCAAGAGTCAGCTACTGTTGGTCCCAATTAGATGACACATAACAATGACATAAGATCAAAAGAACCTAATATTTCCAGGGACAAACACCAGAATTCAAGAAAAGGTAAATTAGTGGAGTTACTGGAAATGAGAATTTCAGGGAGGAAGTGAGAAGGGTGTGATAGATAGCATTGTGAGTATTTTAATGAATTCTTTAAAATAAACTATGATTGAATGAATGACCAATTTGCTTTTTAAATTTTCTCTTAGTTACAATGGAGGGGGGAGAAGGAATCTTTTACACTGCATTTTTCCAAGGCAATATGTTGTTTGATTTCTTGGCTGCTGACATAGGAATTAATATTGGATACAAATAAAATCAAATCCTTGACAACTTCAATATTTTCTCAGTTTATTATGGTATTGCTTAGGAACAAATTGTTCTTAAGATATGCAACCATAATATACCTGGGAAGCAAGGATGGCAAAAATATTATCTCATTTACTTTGGACATATTATCAAGAGAAGAGTATCTATGCTTTGTAAAGTAAAGGTCAGTTAAAGATAAGAAAATCTTCGAAGAGACAAATTGGCAGATGCAAAACCACAGTCATGATTGTAGGGAATGGTGCTGGCCAGACAGTGTTTAAGTTTATTGTACATAAAGTTGTACACTGTGATTTGGAACTTACTTAAGAACATCTAATAAGAGCATGGTGTCTCTTGAGTTTGTCATATTTCAATTAATGTAATGAATTAAAAATTCATCAGTGTTGTATGTTTTAGTAGTTTGTTCCTATTCACTCTTGGGCAGTATCCCCTTGAATAAATATATCACAGATCCTGCACATATTGATTAGTTGAAAATCTTTTATGTTATAGGTAGTTCTTGGATTATGAAATTTTCCTGAATACAACCTTCATTTAAAGTCCATTATTAATAATTCAAGATGACAGAACAATAGATGCTTTTGAGTTGTGGTGCTGGAGAAGAGTATTGTACATACATGGACCACCAAGAGAACAAACAGATCTGTCTTGGAAAGGGTATAATCCTCCAAGTTCTTCCTTGGAGACAAAGGTTTTAAAGCTCCATCTCAGATACTTTAAGCTTAGTACTTGGAAAGGTGGAATGACACCACAAGATAGGAAGAGTCCAAATAAGATGGATTGACACAGTAACTGGGGTCATAAGGGTATGTGTGTCAGAGTCAATGAGACTGGCTTATAATAGGGCAAGGGTCAAAGCCGTTATACACAGGGTTACTATGAGTTGCAGGTGACTCGATGGCACATAACAACAAAAACAACAACTCTCATTCATAAAAGCAAATCCAGAGGTAGTAGCCAAAACAGGCACAGAGACAAATGGAACAGAACTGAGAACCCAGAAATGGACCCAGCTATCTATGGTCAAGTGATATTTGACAAAGAAATAAAATCTATCAAATGGGGAAATGACAACTTCTTCAACAAATGATGCTGGCAAAATTGGACTGCTACCTGTTACAATAGTCACCTAAAGGTGGATCAGAGACTTGGGAGTAAAGCCCCAAACCATAAAGTTCATCAGAGACAAATTGGGATCAAACTTAGATGGTCTAGTCAATGTTTAAGAGACTGCCAAATACAGCTGGAAACAATCTAGAGAGGATCAAATTGATGAATGGGAACACCTTATGGTTAAATTCCTGTTTGTATCAAAAACTTTTTCCAACAAAGTGAAAAGGAAAAAAGCAACCAAAAACCATCTCAGACAAGGGTCTCAGTTCAAAGTTTACAGAATCCTACAGGGCTTCCTCAAGAAAAAGACTGGTAGCACAATTGCAAAATGGGCAAAAGCCATGGAACAAATTTTCACAGCAGAAGATAATTGGATGGCCAACAGACACATGAATAAAGGCTCAAAATCAC
The DNA here is from genome assembly GCF_000299155.1 of Elephantulus edwardii. NCBI lineage: Eukaryota > Metazoa > Chordata > Mammalia > Macroscelidea > Macroscelididae > Elephantulus > Elephantulus edwardii. Next base: position 3,087,264 of record NW_006399845.1, on the reverse strand, counting down.
TGGTCAAGAGATATCAATCAAAACCACAATGAGATAGTATCTCACCCCAGTAGCGATGGCAATTTTAACAGAATAGCAAATAATAAACGTTGGGGAGGATGTGGAGAGATAGGAACTCTTATACATTGTTGGTGGGAATAGAAAATGATACAGCTACTCTGGAAGCCAGATTGGTGTTTCTTCAGAAAGCTGAACATAGAAATTGCATATGACCCAGCTATTCCACTGCTTGGAATATTGTTGTTGTTATGTGCTGTCGAGTCACTTGTGACTCATAGCAACTCTATGTACAACAGCCCTAAACTCCGCTCTGTCCTGTGCCAATCGCACTGTCTCCGACACTCCCATCCCAATTATCCCAATCACTGAATGAATCCACCTCATAGAGGGCCTTCCCCTCCTGCACTGTCCTTCCACCCTACCAAGCATGATGTCCCTCTCCAAGGACCAGTCCCTGCTTACAACATGTTTAAAGTCTGTTAGACAGAGCCTTAGAATCCTTGTCTCCAGGGAGCCCCCCGGTTTAACCCTTTCCAGGATGAATCTGTTTGTTTTCCTAGCAGCATGGTACCCTCAATACTCTTCTCCAGCACCACAGCTCAAAGGCATCAACTCTTCTTCTATCCTCCTTAGTCACTGTCCAACTCTCTGATGCATATCAAGTGATAGCAAAGACCATGGCCTGTATCTCCAGAGAAACACCATTGCTCTTCAGTACTTTGGAGCGGTCCCTAACAGTAGACTTTCCCATCGCGATATGTCTTTTAATTTCCTGGCTACTGGTGCCAAGAGTTTTGACTGTGGAGCCAAGCAAACTAAAGCTATGAACAATCTCAATCTTCACCATTCATCCTGATGCTGCCAATTGGTCCAGTGGTGAGAATCTTTGTCTTCTTGATATTGAGCCTCAATCCATACTGAAGGCTTCTGTCCTTGACCCTCTGCAGCAAGCATGTCACGTCCTCCTCAGTTTCAGCAAGCATCTGCATAATGCAGACT
>NW_006399845.1:3079356-3084975 GCF_000299155.1 Elephantulus edwardii | reverse complement strand
AAAATAAATTAAAAAAGAAAATTAAAACTGAAGCACAAACGGATATTTGTATACTAATATTCCTAATATCACTATTCACCATTGCAAGAACATGGAAACAGCCCAAATGTCCAACCACAATCAAATGGATTGAGAAATTTTGGTACCTTCACAGGATGGAATACTATTCAGTATGCAGGAATAATGATTTTGAACATCAATACATAACTTGAGAAGGACTGGAGAGCATTATGCTAAGTGCACTAACTCAGTCCCATAAGGACAAATACTGTATAAGACCATTATTGTAGAAATAGAATGATAACTACTAAAATGTATATGAGAATCCGGAAGGGTGCGGGTGAGAGCAGAGGAGCGAAGATGGGCAAGGCAGTAATTATAGGGTTGCAAAACCTGATGGGTAGAGGGAGGAGTGGTAAAGTGAAAGTGAAGGATCCAGTGTGAAAAACAATATGTATGAACTTTGTAAATAAATAGCATAAGAGAAAATAAAATTTTATATTTTAAAAAGCAAATATGTGATACATTAGAAGGCACAGCAAACATTGTTATTATTACTAATTTTTAGGTATTATATTTAAATGTGTTTCTTTTTAAATATGGAAATTTCCTCTGGGGGTACAATCCCTACTAGAGAACTGTCATGCTAGCCCTCTTTGGACAATTTGAATCCATTAGCATCTCCTCCGAAGACAGGTAAGCAATTTCTTCTTTAAGGAGATTTAGAATCTCCTGAAAAACCTATTGAAGGGTTAGCTATGAATCCCTTCCAACTCAAGCACAAACAGTTTGAGTTTGAGAAGGCAAATATTTAACTAACTGACATTAAATATGAATATTGCACAATGGTTCGGAATTACATACAAAGTTGATTTAAGGATAACACTAGGAGCAAGACTGCCTGTGTCATAATCCAAAGCCTTCTGCCTCCTTGCATTTCCAAGCTCACTGCTGTTGAGTTCTAGCTCCTAGCAACCTTGTAAGAGTAGAACTGCTTCATAATGTTTCCAAGGCTGTAATCTTTACAGAAATAGACTGCCACATCTTTCTCTCCAAAAACTTCAGATGGGTTTGAATTTACAAACTTTAGTAGCAACATTTCAACCACTGTGCCACTGGAGCTTTGTATTATCCTCCACCCTTCAAAACCACTGCAGTGCTTAATTCCAACTCATAGAGACCCCCCTCCCTAAATTGAGTTTCCAAGGCTGTCATTGGAGCAGACTTCTTCAACTTTCTCACAGAGCAGCTTGTGTATTTGAACTTCTAACTTATCACTTAGCACTCAGTTTTTAGCAACTATGAGCAAACATCCAAAAACTAGTTTGTATTATGTGAATGTAAAAAATATTTTTTTTAATTTATCATCATCAAATATCTATGAGATATTTTCTTTTTAAAACTCTAATTAATCAAATATCAAGTTGCAGAAAGATAAAATTGTTGTTAGGTGCCATCAAGTCAAGTAAAATTCGTAGCTAAACAAAAGATCTGAACCCTGTTCTATCCTGTTCTCTCCTCACACTTCTTGACACCCAAGAGCCCATTGTGGCATTTATCCCAGTAATCCACATTGTCAAGGGTCCTTCTCTCTTTCGCTCACTCACACCTTTCATAGTATCATGCCCTTCTCCAAGGAATAGCCTTCCCAGAAATATGCCCAAAATATGTGAATCAAAGCCTTATCATTTTGCCACCAAAGAGTAATCCAGCTATATCTTCTCCAAGACATATTTATGTGTTCCTTTGGCCATCCATGGAACTTTCAGTGTTCTTCTCCAACACCACAACACAAAAGCATCAATTCTTCTATTATCATCCTTATTCACTGTCCACCTCTCAGATGCATAGCAAGTGATTACAAAGACCATGGACTCAATCAGACACACCTCAGACCTCAAACTGGCATCATTACTCTTCAATAATTTGTAGATATTCCTAATTGCAGATTTTCCCAGTGCAATGTATCTTCCTATTTCTTGATTGCTGACACTAAAAGGGTTTGAATAAAAGCAAGATGAAGTTGTTGACAGTTTCCATCTCCTCTCCATCCATCTTGATGTTGCCTATTGGTTCAGTGATAAGAATCTTTGTTTTCTTGACACTGAGGCACAATCAATACAGAAAGCTGCATTCCTTAATCTTCCGCCACAAGTGTTTCAAGTCCCCCTCACTTTCAGCAAGCCAGGTTGTGTCATCTCTACTATAATGCAGGTTATGGAAGAGTCTCCCTCCAAACTTGATGCCTCATACCTTTTCATAGAGTTCAGTTTCTTAAAAAATTTGCTCAGCATACATATTAAATAGGTATGGAGAGAGAATATGACCCTGAAGCACTTCCTTCTTAATTTCAAACCATGCCGTTTTCTTCTGCTGTTCACACAACAGCCTGCTGAACCACATATAGATTCTACTTGAAAGTACATGTAGAGGTCATATCCACTTTATGTACATACTACATATAAAGCATTAAAATTACTGTGTTGTTGTTGTTGTTATGTGCCGTCGAGTCGTTTGCGACTCATAGCGAACCTGTGTACAACAGCCCTAAACCCTGCTCTATCCTGTGCCAATTGCACTGCCTCTGACACACCCGTCCCGATTACCCCAGTCACTGAATCAATAATCCATCTCATAGAGGGTCTTCCCCTCCTGCGCTGTCCCTCCACCCTACTAAGCATGATGTCCCTCTCCAAGGACCTGTCCCTCCTTACAACATGCCCAAAGTATGTCAGACGAAGCCCCAGAATCCTTGCCTCCAAGGAGTTGCTTGGTTTAATCTTCTCCAGGATGAATCTGTTTGTTTTCTTGGCAGTCCATGGTACATTCAATACTCTTTTCCAGCACCACAGCTCAAAGGCATCAATTCTCCTTCTGTCCTCCCTAGTCATTGTCCAACTCTCTGATGCATACATGACAAGTGACTGCAAAGACCATGACCTGTATATCAGGCTCACCTTAGTCTCCAGAGAGACACCGTTGCTCTTGAGCACTTTAGAGAGGTCCCTAACAGCAGACTTTCCCATCGCAATACGTCTTTTGATTTCTTGGCTGCTGGTGCCAAGAGTGTTGACTGTGGAGCCGAGCAAACTGAAGCTGTGAACAATCTCAATCTCTTCGCCATCCATTCTGATGCTGCCAATTGGTCCAGTGGAGAAAATTTGTCTTCTTGACATTGAGCCTCAGTCCATACTGAAGGCTGCAGTCCTTGACCCTCTGCAGCAAGTGCATGAGGTCCTCCTCAGTTTCAGCAAGCAGGGTTGTGTCATCTGCATTACGCAGATTGTTAATAGATCTTCCACCAACCCTGATGCCACAATTCTCCTCATAGAGCCCAGCTTCCCAGATAATCTGCTCTGCATACAATTAAAATTACTACAAAGTGCAAACCAGACAAAATCTCTTTTACATTATAATACACACACACACACACACACACACACACACACACACACACACCCCCTTACTATATTCTAGGCGTGATTATGGTTCTAGGGAAAAATAGAGAACTAACCATTATTTTACTTATATGACTAAATAAGAAATCAAACCAATGTCAAGCCCAGATGGATACAACAAAGAAAATTAAATCTAGGCTGTGAGAGATGGTTACTTTTAGACAACGCCAATGTAATTTGGAACATATGTAATTTGAACATCTGTCTGAGAAAGACACATTTATCCTAATAGTGGAAAGGAAGGGTCATCCATTCCAATCTCTTAAAAAATGTCATTTCTTTGAAGTTTTGAGTATGAAGTCTTAACTGTTGGGATTGATAATGGTGTTTAATAAGAAACATTGGCATTCACTGAGCTGCTATATATTAATCAATATGTTGCATCATTAACCTATGAATCATTGTATATTTTTTTATTATAACATCTGAAGTTCTAATAAAACTATTAACATAAAATTTAGGATAATAATTTGTCCTTATAGAGAAAAACAGACCTATATGCGTCTATCTAATGTATATTATCAAGTCTTTTATATCTGTATATGATGACCAAAGCTCTCCTAAACTGGAAATAAATTAAAGCTGGACAAGTGTGTAGGAGGGAGCTTTCTACATGGCTGTCTGCACATGCGGTGGGTGTTATTTAACACTGATGCCTCAATGCCTTTCAAAATGGCATCTCACTTACTTAAAAAAAATGGAATAGATAGCAAGCCAGAGGTCTCAGGCAGTATGTCAAGATACTTTATAGAGCAAAAGAAAGCTATAAAACAAAGAAAACCAACAACCAAAAATTCGCTGACAGTTAAAAGAAATGAGCTGCTCCAAGCTTTATTTTTCCTCTTCTATGAATCAGTGTCCTTCTTTTCCGTGTGTATATTTGTTTTATTATATTAAAGCCTATGGAGATATGCATAGCATTTTTCTTTTCAACCTCACATTATATTAACCATTGGCTTTTCATTGTATCTAATATGTACTTTACATAGATGGGGAAATTGTGGCCTTAACTCTACAGCACTGGGTAAGAAAATACCAAATAGACTTAGAACCAACTTAGTCCCTTATTTAATTGTATGGAAATATTTGTTATCATCCAATTCATATTATCTAATATTTGCTTTATATTTTGTACAATTTAGAATAAAAATTTTATTTGAGATATAGTGAAATTTTAGACTGTAAGCAAACATAAAAATAAGACCATCAAATAAAGTTGTAGGATGCAGGAGTAGCATCCACTTTCTAAACAACATGCCTCTTGAAACTCTATGAACTTTGATAAATGTCGATAGTTGTAGAGGGGCTTCAGGCCTTTTTGTTCATAGAGTCTCCAATGAAGGCAATCAACAACTACAACAACATGACTTAGTCTAAAGTATATAATTTATGGATATTGGCAGGATTAAAAATGCTGGTATATTTACAGTTTCAGAGATTGTGATATCTAGGATTGAAGAGCAAAACCAGCAAATTGAATATAATGGCAATGCTTACTGTTATTTAGTAGGCAAATCCATGAAATTAGAATTAAATCAGGGGACTTCTGACCAGAAGTAAATTGGACGTATACATTGTGTCCTTTCCCTTTCAAAAAGGCCAGTGGAAAAAATGAATGTGAATAAAAAGATATATCAGTTTACAAATGAAAAAAAAATATTGAGCTGTCAAAAACACTATGAAGGAAAGAAAGGAATAAAAGGTGGCAGTGGACCAGAAGAGCAAGGGAAGTTGAAATCTAGCCACCTAAAGTGGAGGAAGAAATGCCAAACAAGTCAATGTTTCCATAATATCCCCAAAAAAGTTTAAAATGTGAAGGAGCAAGGTGATTCTAAAGGTTATGGAGATGATAATACTGAATTATGGGGATTCTTGAAAAGCTACTAAAGATACATTATTCCCTAATAGAGCTCTTCTGCAAACCCTAAGTGTCCTTTCACTGAGTATTTAAGCGGAAAGATTCTAGACTGATTTTTAGTCACATTTGTTTGCCTTGGACTGTTTTTATTAGAAGTTTTTGGATGTGCAAAGGGATTTGAGTCTTAGAAGATCCTATTCATTTTTGTTATCTTCTCCTGGTTGTAGGTTTTCCAGGATACTGGGAAGACTGTTTATGTTGTGGATTAGGACTTCTAGTGTTGTTCCTAGCTTTTCTGTAATG
>NW_006399845.1:3070749-3078026 GCF_000299155.1 Elephantulus edwardii | reverse complement strand
TTAGTCCTTGTCCAGCTCTCTGATGCATAGCAAGTAACTGCAAAGATCATGGTCTGGATCAGGTGCACCGTAATCTCTAAACTGACATTGTTTCTCAGTACTCAGGTGAAGTCTCTGACAGGGAATTTACCAATTCAATTCCTCTTTCAATTTTCTTACTGCTGGTGCCAAGAGTGCTGACTGTGGAGCCAAGCAAGCTGTAACTGTTGATAACCTTGGTCCATCCATCATGGTGCTGCTAACTGGCCTGGTGTTGAGAATCTTTATTTTCTTGGTGTTGAGTTTCAATCCAATTGAAGACTACAGTCCTTGATCATCTGCAGCAAACACTTCAGGTCTTCCTCTGTAGGTTGTTGATGAGTCTTCCTCCAATCCTGATGTCACATTCCTCCTCATAAAGTCCATGCTCCAGAATGATCTGTTCCGCATATTGATTGTAACGGTATGGATACAGGACACATCACTGACACACTCCCGTTCTGTTTTTGAATCTCATTGCTCTCTTCCTAGAATTGCTTCCTGGTCCTAATATAGGTTTCACATAAGCACAATCAAGTGTTCTGGGATTCCCGTTCTCCTCAGGGTTAACCACAATTTGTCATTTATTTATTTGTCATTGTTAACCACAATTGCCTTTGCATACGTAATGAAACATAGTTAGATATTCCTCAATACTCTTAGCTTTCTGCCAAGAACCATCTAACATTGGTGGAAAAGTCTCTTGTGCCACAGCCTCTTATAAACCCAGCTTGTATTTCTGATGGTTCCTTCTTGAATAATCTTCAGAAAAATGTTACTCATATGTTTTATTAATAATGTTATTCTGTAATTGCTGTATTATGTTGGATCACCTTTCTTTACTTTCTATTAAGTACAAATATGTTTCTCATCTAGTTCTCTTTCCAGGCAGCTATTATTCAAATTTCTTGGCACAGACAGGTAAGCATGTCCACGACTGCAACTGTTTCTTAAAATAGCTTAATTGGTATTCTGTCAGTTCTGGGGCCATATTTTTTGCAAATGTTTGAGTGCAGTTTGAATTTATTTCTCCAGGCTCTTGATCATGTACTGCATTCTGACATAGTTCTACATTGACAAATTTCTTTGTGCAGAGTGACTCTGCATATTATTTCAATTTGTTTGATTTCTTGCACCATTCAATGTTTTTCTCATAGAATCCTTCAGTTTTGCAACTAGAGGCTTAACTTTTTTTTTTAGTTCTTTGGCTTGTTAAAAGTTTCTTATTTAATTTCTTTTTTTAAGGTTCTTTTTATTTTCTAACTCCAAGTATTTGTAAACTCAGTATAATGCTTTAGTTTGGGGTGTGTGTGTGTGTGTGTGTGTGTGTGTGTGTGTGTATACATATACATGCACACATAAGACACTTTGAAATGCCATGTATATGACGAGTTCTCCATGGATGAAAATTAAAGTGTGTGGCTATATGCCTTTTATTATTTATTGGCACCATAAAGAAATTAGGAGCAATTTTGTTAAAAAATGGAATACTTACCACATCAGAAAACAGTTTGGGGATTTTTACGTTGAATATAATAGGAAAGTAGAGCCATTTGTAAACAGCAGAGGTTACTTTGATTACAAACCTATGTCATGCGTAATGTTTGCTTATTTGACATTGTTTCTTAATTTTATTTAAGGTCTATGCATGATGTCATAGTTGAAGGATGAGGAAACTAGTGATTTTCTTAACTTTTTTATATCCAGAAAGACTCTTACCTTTAAATTAGCTTTTTCCTTGGAACTTTTCTATAGATCTCAATATTATTTATTTCCTTAGACTTATCAGATAATTCTTGCCTTGCTAGGCAACATAATGGGGGGGGGAATGTATCTAGAAAAAGATATTAAGCAGAAGAATACAGCTCTTTGTACTTTTATAGTTTATTAATAAGTAAGATAATATTCTAAGTTTTAATGTCCTTTAGCATTTATGTAAATTCTGTGAAATATGTAGATTCTATTTCCATAGTTATCAGTAAAGAAGTAGAGACATAAGAAGTTAAATAGCAATTAATTCTTAGACCCTAACTCCGGAGAAGAGGAGGGCACTGAATGAGAAATGAAATAAAAACAGAAGTAAATAACCTTTCCTAGAAATGAAATAAAAGTCATAAATAGTAAAGCCTATGAAAAGAGTATTACAACAGACTTTCAAAGTGATGTATTGATGCAATGCCTTCAGCAGTGGGAGAAGATTCTAAATTTGGAGCATAATTGGACAGGGATATTTGTTCTACGCAGGGTAGGTATGAATTGGGATGACTTTATGTATCTAACAATAAGAAAGAGTTGAAGCTGTTGGCTATCATAGAATGAATTCACATTATTGAGATTGCATGTATGCTGAGTAAAATTGCTCTATGGAGTTTTCAAGTTGTGGCATTTTGGAAGTAAATTGCTGACCTGTCTTCTGAGGCACTTCTGCATGGATTCAAATTACCATACTTTTGGTTAATAGTTGAGCACTTTACCACTCAGAAATTATTAGTAAAAGATAATAAAGGAAAAGAAGCCCACAGGCTTAAACATTAAATAGCCAGTTCACCATTGAAGACATATCTGTGAAAGTGGGCAGCTGTGTTGCAGGATTCTATCACTTACATTGGATTTCCTTAATGAAGAAAGTTAATAGCTTGTGATGCGTCTGAGAAACGGACAACGAAGAAGGATAGCAGAAGAATTGCTGCCTTTAAGCAGGGGTGTTAAAGAGTACTGAGAATCTCAAGGACTGCTAAAAGAACAAATAGGTCTTGGAGAAAATGCAGCTGGTATGTTGCTAGGAGGGGTTGTACCTCCTCCTAGGATACAATGGATACCATGTTTAGAAATGTTGAGGACTGGTGAAAGAGAGGAAGACCCTCAACCAGGTAGATTGACATGCTGAGTGCTGTAATGACCTCTAGTGAGTCAGGAAGTGTGAGGATAGCACAGGATAGGGCTGGGTTCAGTGTGTTTTCATAGGCTCACTATGGGTCATAGCTGACTTTTCAGCACCTAACAACAACAACAATGAAGAAAGAGATCAAGGATGTCCACATGGTCAAATGCCTTGACAGAGTCCGTATATCACTGACATTCTTCTGGTATTCTTTACTTTCAGCCAGATTCTATCTGATATCAGTAATGATATTCCTCGTACCACAGGCTCTTCTAAACCCATCTTCAACTTTTCTGTCAATGTACTGTTGCAGACATTTTTTTAATAATTGTCAGCAATATTTTGCTTGTATATATTAATGATATTGTTTTAAAATTTCCACATTCTGTGGTATAACGTTTCTTAAAGATGGGGAGAGTTCAACTACTGCAGAATAAATAGGGAGCTCTACTAGGACATGGGTACTTGAGGCCAGGCAGACCTAGAAAGTTAAAATTAGAAGGATAATGACTATTTCTATTTACTAAGTAACATAGCTTGTAGTGTGTTGCTCTTGAGTCTCAAATCAACCAACAGCTCCATGGCATAAATTAAGCCGTTTACTCCAGTTAAGATTTTTACAGCCCTGGAAATTCAACAGGGATTATCAAAGAGTTAGAATTGGCTTGAAGGTAGTGAGTTTTGCATTGAGAAGAATGTTATATTCTAAGACCTTGTGCCTAGAGAGCTCTGGAGGCCTAGCGGCAAGAAGCTGCACAGCAGTCCTTAATTTCAAGGCCACCAGAGGCTCTGACAGAGAAGGATGGGCAATCTCCTCCCCTAGGATTGATTAACTGCCTCTGCAAACTGGATGAAGGATCAACTATGGTCAGTTCTGACTCCATGGCACACAACAACAATAAAAGTTCATATGTTTTTTTTATGTCAATCATGCACAACATTTGAATTTTTATTCTCAATTTAAAGCTCAGAAATTGAGTTTAGGAGGATTAATGTCATTTTCCTAAAGTGGACACAAAAAAATTAGTGAAGGTAGAGTTGTGATCTAAATATACACTCATATACTTGGATAGAACATTCTAAAGAAGTATAAGTGCATCACACAATGTCAAGCTACTCAAATATAGGTTATAATTAGAGGAAGTTATCATTTTAACAAGAACCTGTTAGTTGATGTCATATTTACCTCTCTAAATAATATTCCAGTGGAAGTAACAAAGCATCGATAAAGTAAAAATCAACTTAAAAGATTAGCTTAGAAAACAAGTATTTTTCCCTTGGGTTCTAAAAATATTTTTTACCATATCCACTGAGACATTTCCCTTTTTTTTGATGAGTCTGTTTTAGATCTAGGTGGACTTGTATTATAAATTTTAAGTTGCTCTATTTATTTAATAAAAGTTATCAAGGCTAATCCTCAATCCTCATTTTCTTGCAAGTATTAAAAATAGTACCATATTTAAAATTAATGATAATCACATTGACGAAGATTTTCGAATTAAAAGAATAAGATTTAAGACTTGGTGTAAAAGGGAAGTCCAGTAAAAGTGTGATAAACTGAAAATATTCTGGGAAGCACAAAGACAATTGCATTAGCAGTGTGCTCATCCCCAAAACAGGCCAGAAGCATTGCAGTTGGCTTAAAAAATATGGAACCATTTGTAGCAAATGGCACTGTTGTGGTTGTGGTTGTGGTCTTCTGTCTCAGTTATGCCTAAGCATAGTTCTCTTAATTTGAAATTTTACCCTTAATATAAATGGGCAAAAGAGAAGCAGAAATAGAATGTAAATGCCCTGAAAGCTACCCTTGATATTGTGTCATTTTGTGCACAGGTAAGCTTTGCGTATTAATGGGAAAATTAAATTAAGGATTTTAACATAAAACCAGAAGATTACACAAACTCTAAAATACATTTTACTGTGCACATCTATTGAGTATACATCTTGTGCAAAGTCTTCCTGGCATCCTTTAAGCCATATATATAATTATTAGAAAAGCAGAAGTAAAATCACATCCATGTTAAATGACAGAAATTCCTTTTCCTGAAAGTCAATGACCATCGGAAGATTTAAAAAGAGTAGCTGTGATTACTGGACAAACCCATTTAAGTCTAGGTTTTTAATCAAATTTCACCTGACAGAGATTGTTAAAATTAAAAGGCAAACAAATGAGGAGCTGCTATTGCTTCTAAACCACAAGTTGTCTGATATGGCAGGTTGTAACTTGGGCAATTGTCCTCGTTAAAATCATACACATGCACACACACACACATAGATATGCACAGTGGTGGCTAGAAATGCTCTATTGACTATTTAAAAATAAACGAATGAGTGAATGAATAGATAAATAAATAAATACATACATACATACATACATACATACATACCCTACCTCAAATTCACTGCTAATCAAGTCAGAACTTAATCTCCAGTGTTTTTTTTTAAACTGTAAATTGCATTGGAGGAGATTGTCCATCTGTTTTTCCCAAGTAGCTAATAGGGAATTCAAACTGGCGGAGAGACACACCTTTGGACTAGCAGAGAAATTCCTTAGGAGCTACACCACTAGAGCTCCCTTGAAACATTACAACTGTTAAATAATGAAATATCAGTTTTAAGATGCCTGTCAGTCAAAGTCACTGGGATGGGTGGATTATTTACTGCTCCAGAGGACAGAAAAAACAAAAGAAAGAATAATTTCTAGTTTCAAATGACCAAATGTAGTAGTAACTTGAGAGTCATTGTCATGGGCAAGAATTGTGGTATTTGACCAGGATCAGTGATGGGTGGATTGAAGTAAGTTTTACTAATTACTCGTTACAAGTGAAAGCAAAGGAGGGATGGCTAAAGTCAGAAAGTTTTACTTAAAACAATCTGTTTAAAAAAAAACAAACCAATTTTTTTAAAGAGAACATATGAGCAAATGTCTCCTTGGGGCTATGTTGAGAAAAATCAAATTCCAAAGTTTCCAAAAGTCAGGAATTCTACAGTAGGGTCGGACAACCCTACACCAGTATCCAAGCATGTTTTGACTCTTTAGTAATCATCACACTTTGATGTTCATTCCCAAAAGCACATGGACAAGGAAGGTATAATTAATTAATAATTAATAATAATTAATTTATCTAAGTACACAGCCAGGTTCAGGAAAAATGGAAGAAAGGCTATGGGCAGGGCAAAGGGATGTTGACTTATCCCTTGGCATGAGTTGTTCATTCAGAGCACAGGGGGTTTGAACACCAGAAAGTATGTGAAAAAATAGCAGTGTTATTGCCATGTGTGCTTGGAATATCTTTTTGGAAGAATTCCTCAATTGCTGCTAAACCCTGGGTCATCATTACTTGGCTCTTATTCCAGCCTTATCCTAGAGGGCTGAGTAAGAAATGTGTAATTGGTCTTAACAGAGCAAGAGAACATTGCATAATTTAAAATCAAGAATGGTGTGTGTTAGGGTTTTGCCCTTTATCCACACCTATCCAATCTATATCCTAAGCAAATCATTATGAACCTGGACTATATGAAAAAAAGATTATGGAGTCAGGATTGAGAGAAGACTCCTCAATGACCTGCATTATGCAGATGAAACAACCAAACTTGATAAAAAAGGGGGGGACTTGAAGTTATTGCTACAAGAAGAAGAAAACCTACATCCTTCAATATGGATTACATCTCAAATTCAAGAAAACAAAATCCTTACCATCAGACTAATAGGCACATCATAATAGATGGAGAAAAGACTGAAATTATCAGCAATTTAATTTTATTTGGATCACAATCAATACCTTGACACTAGAAGACAAGAAATTAAAAGATGTATTACACTGGGAAAAATCCACTGTCAAGGACTTCTCCAGACAGCTAAGGAGCAAAAATGTGAGTTTAAAGATGAAGATGTGTCTGACCCAAGTCACAGTATTTCCACTTGCTTCATATGCATCTGGAAGTTGCACAGTAAATATGGAAAACTGAAAAAGAACAGATGCCTTTAAATTGTGATACTGGTGAAGTATATAGAATATCCCATGAACTGCCAAAAGAACAAATAGATCTGTCTTAGAGGTTGCTACTAAGGTGTTCCTAAATTGTAGGTAAAAATGCCTATTCTTTTCATAAACTTAGAGAATATTATTAGATGATAAAAGGTATAGAATGGAAAGTTGGGATAATCCAGACACATGGAATTAGAGAAGGAAAACACATAGGAATCTCAGAACAAGGGAATGAAGAAGCCAAGCATATTATAAGTTATAGGAACTAATGTTAGATCTATATTTGTTCCCATTCAGAAGAAAGGTGATCCCACAGACTGTGGAAAATATAGAACAATATCATTGATTTCATGTGCAAGCAAGATTCTGCTGAAGATTATCCAAAAATG
>NW_006399845.1:3063374-3068399 GCF_000299155.1 Elephantulus edwardii | reverse complement strand
AAATGGCAATACTACCAAAGGCAATTTACACATTTCATGCAATCCCAATATAAATACCAATCCCATTCTTCAGTGAGATGGAAAAAGCAATCTTCAGTTTCCTGTGGAATGGAAAGAAGCCCCGAATAAGCAAAGCACTCCTTAAGAATAGAAGAACAGTAGGAGGTATCTCACTCCCTGATTTCAAATCCTACTACACTGCTGTAGTGGTAAAGACAGCATGGTACTGGTACAGTGACAGACACATAGATCAATGGAATAGAATTGAGAATCGGAGATCAACCCATCTATCTATGGTCAAATGATTTTTGACAAAAAGATGAGATCAGTCAAGTGGGGAAATGACAGTCTTTTTAACAAATGGTGTCGGTAAAATTGGTAAATTTCTTACAGTGCTAAAAGCACAATCTAATTACACTCTTGGCATGTTAATGGACATTAACCAGCCCAGTCAAACAGTAATATAATGTAGACAGAAGAGACTATCAATTTCCTATAAAACTTAGTGGGAATTTAATATGGAGCTGAGACCTGCCAAGAACACTTCAATTGGCAAATGACAAGCAAATCCTCTCAACTGACTTTTTAGAATCTGTTTATCGGCTCAGTTAATTGAAAAGTCTATAGCTTCTTTCAGGTATTTCTTGATTCTGAACTCATATTTAACCACCATGTTTCATGTAATTTGTCTTTATACTTTTAGCAGGAAAAGGGATAACCATGTTTAAAATGCCTTTTTGTTTTCTACCAAGCAATCACTAAAGCATACAAGTTTCCACTTTAGCTCTAAGAGTGAATAATTAATTTTACTTTTCCAGAATCCCCTGTAATTGTCTCTTTGATTACTATTCATTTTGTTTGTGTTACATACTCATCTATGAAAAAGTATATGCTAAAATTTAATTTATGGAATATGATGGGGTGATAACTAATTAAAGAAAACCAACACAACATGGCCTGTGAATGGGGTGGGTTTTTTCCCCCAAATCTGTAACTTGACTTTTCACTTAATTGGCAATGAACTTTCAACTTCTGTTTAAGAGTTTGCTTTAAGTATTGTTGTTTGTTTGGTGAATTCCATTTAGTTTGTTTTTATTGTTCATAGTTTCAATTTCTCTAAAATTATTATTAGGTACAACTATAGATATACTCTTTCTTTAGTGTTCATTGTGCTTTCAGAGGTCTGGTATTTAGAAAGTAGATGGCCCTGCTTCCTAGTTTGTCTTAATCAGAGAGCTCCACCAAAACCTGTCCATCATGTGTAACCCAAATGGCATTTAACACACCAGGGGCACAGATTTCAGTCTCAAAGCAACCACAAATTATCTTAGTAAAGCAAACTGGCAGACAATTGTTGAACTACTTAGAACAATGTTATCCTCAATCACAATTACCAACCAACTTTTAAATACAAAGGTCTGCCCACTAGGTCCTGATTGCTCCAGCCCACAGCTGAGTGTTAATGAACTCAGAAACAGCCAATTATCTTATATATGGGTGTTAACAAAATCAGAAATACCCAAACAGTCAACACCCAGCTTTCCAGTAAATAAAACACACTTACTGCACTCCATGATCCAACTGCTCCAAGCTGGAGACTCACTCTCAGGCAGAACTCAGAGAGAGCATGAAGCTGGTAACTGTGGAGGGTTGACAAAGGAGAGGAAAATCCTCAACTAGATGGATTAACCCAGTGACTGCTGCAGTGGACTATTGTTTGTCAGGAAGTGTGAAGTTGGCACAGGATAGAACAGGGTTCAAATTTTTTGTTCATAAGGCAGCTAAGAATCATACTCAACTTGATGGAACCTAACAACAACAATTATTAGGTACGAGGGGTTTTTGGTTTTTTTTAATATATGAAAAAAAACCTCTCCTTTTATTCATCTGTATGATTATATCCCTCTATTTCAAACCAATTAAAAGGTAATACATATTTCAGAATAATCCTAATTGCATAGAGATAATTGCTTTAACCCAGAATATTTTACAGCCCAATGAAGTCAAGTGCATTTTCAAATTAAAGAAACTAAAACAAAATTACAATCATGTTATTGCTTATTTTGAAATACATTATTTCTAGCTGTTCCCTTCATGGAATAACCTTTAAGTGAGGTAACTTGCTTGTGAAATTAGTTAGGAAGTGAGTAAAAATGAATTGGTATCTACAAAAGAGATTTTTCTTATCAGGTACTAGGTTGTGCAACATTACCTCTATATTTCTGTGTTATATGAACTGAAAAGCGAATATTTAAGAATTAGGAATATGGTGGAATTAATAGGAAAGAAAAGACATAGATCACGTGCTTGTTGTAATTTTCTATATTACTCATGCTTTCCCTATTTTATCTGTTGTTAAATCCTAGGTTTTAGAATATTATTCCTATTATTTTCTTCTAAGAATTTATTACTTTAGCTCTAATAATTATGCCCTTGATTTACTTTGACATAGTCCTGGTATAAGAAGTGAAAAATGGGCCCAAACAAATTGTCACAGCACCATTTATTAACTGACATGTACAGTTTTCTTTCTGGACTCCATTGGTCATAAGTCTATCTAGTATCATAAACTGTTAGCTTAAAAGGAGCAATTTGAATCCACCAGAATCTCCATGGGAGGAAAATGGGTAATCTCTTCTATAAAGACTAAAAGCCTCAGAAACTTGATGGAGAGTTACAATGAGTCAGAATCAACTTGAAGAAAGTAGGTTTTTATTTTTTCTTGTACCAGTATCAAACCTCTCTATTACTATAGTTTTATAGAATGTTTTGGGATCAAGCAGTGTTATTCCTTCTATTTGTTATTTTAAAAGACAGTTGTGATTATTTGGAGGGTTGTTTTTTTTTTGCATTCCATGCAAAATTAAAGATTGGCTTTTATTTTTTTTTAATCAGGGTATTGGAACTTCAATGGAAAATATTTTTAACTGATAGACTGTTTTGAGTAGTATTGTCATCTTAACAATATTGAATCTTCTAATACAT
Organism: Elephantulus edwardii; assembly: GCF_000299155.1. NCBI lineage: Eukaryota > Metazoa > Chordata > Mammalia > Macroscelidea > Macroscelididae > Elephantulus > Elephantulus edwardii. The sequence goes on along the minus strand of NW_006399845.1, from coordinate 3,065,414 downwards.
GAACAAAGAATATCCTTCCATTTATTTAAGTCCTCTGTAATTTTTAAGCAATTATCTACAGCTTTCAGTGTACCAGAACTTCTATGGTAAATTTATCTTTAGGAATTTTATTCATTATAAGGAACATAAACTAATAGGTATACACCAATATCTAGTCTAAGACAACTCATAGTAGTAAAAAGATTAAAACAGCTTAAATATATATCAAGAGATTAATAGATAAACAGAACGTGATAGCAGCATAGAATTGTGTAAATACAAATAAATCCCTGATACAGTATGTGGCATAGATGAAGCTTGAAAACATTATTCTGACTAAAATAATTCAAACTCAAAGGACAAATAGTATATGATCTCACAAATATGAAATGCTTAGAATAAGAAAGTAAAGAGACCAAAGTTTATTAGTGGGTACCAGAGATATCAGGAAGGGGAAAGATAGAGTCATATAATTGTGTAGTGACTTTATTGTTCAAATCTGTTTTTCCTATGTATATGCCACATGGTAGGTAAAAACATACATATAAAGTAAGTAGACTACTAATGAAGGGATTTGTCAATTTCCCATCAAACAAGGTTTAAACTAAATGAAGTCAAAAGCAGAAAATGAGAATTTCACTATCATCAAGAAAAAAGAAGTAGAGAATACAGCAAGCAAGAGACAGAGAAAGATGAAGACTGAGATACCACAGCAGCAACAGAGAGGCAGAGACTAACATGAGACACAACTGACTGGGAATTGCCACCCCACAAAGCCAGAGTCAGAGTGAGAGACATTTGCTCACGCTTCCTAGAGGATATTAAGGGGGATGCTATTATTAGGAGAACTAACAGACCATTTTAACATTGAATTAAAACAATAAGACTTATGTCTTGGTAGAAAAATTGTTAACTATAACTTGCCTAATAAACTCTGTGAACTTGAATATAGTTCTATGAGTTATGTGTAGTCACTGCAAGTAATAGAGCAGTGAGAGCCTTAGGAAGTACAATTGGTGTTAGAATTGGTAAAAGAAGTTGTGGGAGCATGTAGGCATGTTTAGTCTCATGGAAATGGATTTTATGCTCTGATATTGTTGATGGGGACAGTACTCCCTTGTGCAGTTACTGGAGGTCAAATACAGCTGCCTGTATGCTGGCTGCACTGTTTGTACAAGAATGTAGTTTCTGTGTTAAGGATGATACATAATTTAAAAAGTAAGCAGTATTAATGATGGCTTGACACAATTACCATAATTAAGATCACTGAATTATACATGCAAAAAGATTAAATTCAAATGTGTTATATACTTACCACAATACTTTTTAAAAATTAATTACTCCTTCCTTATACTATTAAAAAAAAAGTAGAGGTCAATGCTTAGATGTCCACATCCTATAATCAGATCAACTGTGGTTCTACTCTGTCCTATCCAGTCCACAATTTCATAATTATGGGTAAGCTATTTAATGCTTCTGAAATCTAGACTTTTCAGACACAAAATGAAAATGATAATAAGTTTATCCTCAAAGAGCTGCTATTAGGGTTGAGTCAGATCTATGTAAAACATAAACCCAAAGTAAATGTTCACAATATAATAGCTCTTGCTTATAGTAAGTAGAATTTTCTACGACACTGAGTAGGAACCAAACAAGGAAAATATGCTGATTGTACTGCATCAAATAACGGATTAATAAGCATGTAGATATTTCAAATATGATGTAAACATCAAAGAGAAACCAACCCAGTGTATTGAGACAACATATTCTAAAAAAAGATGTGTTACGAAAGAAACAAATACATCTAATTTTTCTTAATAAAGCAGATAAAGTATGTTTTTACTTATTAATTCTTCTATGAGTAAGCCCACTTTTCATCTTTGTAGTTGTTTCATTGAACATAGAATTGCTGTATTTGCCCTTCTTAAATAAATTTGTCAACTTTCTTTAACAGAACATCTTGGAGAGGATGTGGAGAGATTTGATTGTTATTGTTGTTGTTATGTGCCGTCGAGTCGCCTGCGACTCATAGCGACCCTATGTACAACAGCCCTAAACTCC
>NW_006399845.1:3030990-3062134 GCF_000299155.1 Elephantulus edwardii | reverse complement strand
GAAACAGTCCAAATGTCGAACCACAATCGAATGAATGGAGAAATTATGATACATTCACATGATTGAATACTATTCAGCACTCAGGAGCAATGATGTAAAAAATACTGCATAACTTGGGAGGGACTGGAGAATTTTATGCTAAATAAATTAACTCAGGCCTATGAGGACAAATACTGTCTAAGGTTATTATTGTAGAAAGTGCTTGAGGATTCAAGGGAGAAGTATGGAAGCAGAGGGTTAAGAATGTATAGGAGCAGAGGGGTAAGGATGTAGAGGATTGGTTAATCATAGGGTAGCACAATTTGATTGTTGGTCGTAGGATTGGGTAAAGAAAATGGGAAAAATCTAGTGTGAAAAACAATGTATATCAACGTTGTTAGTAAACCAATATAAAATAAAAATTTTATTTAAAAAACAGCAAAAAACCTCAAAATAGAAACTCTGTAGACCCAGCTATTCCACTAATGGGAATATACTCCAAGGAAATTAAAACAGAGATATAAATGGAGATTTGTACACAGATTATCCGGGAGGCTGGGCTCTATGAGGAGAAATGTGAGGTCAAGATTGGTGGACGATTTATCAACAATCTGCGTTATGCGGATGACACAACCCTGCTTGCTGAAACTGAGGAGGACCTGAAGCGCCTGCTGCAGAGTGTCAAGGACTGCGGCCTACAATATGGATTGAGGCTCAATGTCAAGAAGACAAAGATTCTCACCACTGGACCAATTGGCAGTATCAGGATGGATGGTGAAGAGATTGAGATTGTACACAGCTTTAGTTTGCTCGGCTCCACGGTCAACACTCTTGGCACCAGCAGCCAGGAAATTAAAAGGCGCATTGCCATGGGAAAGTCTGCTGTTAGGGACCTCTCCAAAGTACTGAAGAGCAGTGGTGTCTCTCTGGAGACTAAGGTGCGTCTGATATAGGCCAGGGTCTTTGCAATCACCTGTTATGCATCAGAGAGTTGGACAATGACTAAGGAGGCTAGAAGGAGAATTGATGCCTTTGAGCTGTGGTGCTGGAGAAAAGTATTGAGAATACCATGGACTGCTAGGAAAACAAATAGATTTTTCCTGGAGAGGGTTAAACCGGGTGGCTCCTTGGAGGCAAGGATTCCGAGGCTCCGTCTAACTTACTTTGGACATATAGTGAGGAGAGAACGGTTCTTAGAGAGGGACATCATGCTTGGGAGGGTGGAGGGACAGCGCAGGAGAGGAAGGCCCTCTATGAGGTGGATTGACTCAGTGACTGGGATAATTGGGATGGGAGTGTCAGAGACAGTGCGATTGGCACAGGACAGAGCGGAGTTTAGGGCTGTTGTACATAGGTTCGCTATGAGTCGCAGGCGACTTGACGGCACATAACAACAACAACAACTACATAACTTGGGAGAACTTAAAGAGCATTATTCTCATTGAACTGACTCAGTCCCCCAAAGACATATACCACATAAGACCATTATTGTAAAAATAGTAGGATAGCAAACTATAGAAATTATCCCTGTAATCTTTGGGTTGTACAATTTGATGGGTGGAGGGTGAGGGAAATTGAAAGAATTTGTCCAAATTTTATTTGAGTTTTGTCAATAATTTAGTAGAAAAAAATAAACAGCAGATCTAAAAAAGGATAAAAACATATTAAAAAAATAGTAGGATAACTAGTAATATATGTATTAAGAGCCAAACGGAGAAGAGTTGAGAGCAGAGAGGTAAGGATGAGTGTGGGCGAAATCACAGAATTGACAATTTGGTGAATGGAGGGAGTGGGTAAACGAAATGGGAAAGATCCAGTGGAGAACTGAAATGATAGGTAATAGTGGACATACTCCAGTGGTGATTAATTTTATAAAACATGATGAATGGGAATGATTGTATGAAACACAACTGTGAATGAAGAATAGTGTGATATACAATGGATACAAACTTCATAAGCAAAGCAATATAAAATAATTTAAGGCTTTGTAACTCATCTATGGTATTTTTGCAAAAAAAATACCATTATTTAATAGAATAATGAAGGGATAAGTGAATATTATACAACATTTGTTCTCTAATTACTGGGGGAGTAAGAGAGAAACGTTTTTTAGCATCCCACTGCTACCTCTCGGAATTCACAATGGCTTTTTACATGCCCCGAGCTCACTATTCCTGAGGGATGTGGAACTTAATCAACCTTTGTCATTTTTTCCAAACATTAAGCAGCCTTTAAATTAAGCCCTAGCTTGTGTGACCTATCACCAATTTTTCCAAATGATATGAAATTCTAAAAGCACTTTTAAAAAGGTGAGAGAGAGAGAAAGAGAAGGAAAACCCTACAAACTTTCATGTGTACCTTTCATCTGCTCTTGAAACTTACTTTATTTGGATTTCAATTGTACAACTTTTTATTTTAATTGCTTTGTCGAAGATAATAATTTTTTTCAGAGTCTAGCTGATAAATCTTCATAGGATTTTGGGCTTTTGCAAAATTGTAAATGCTTTATTTTACTGCCCGGGCTGATAGGATATATCTCATCATACTTGGAAAGAATATTTCTCTTCTTTTCAAGCACATTTTATTCTAGTCAAAGGGATTGGCTACATCAGAGTGCTTGTGAATCATATGAACTAGAAAGAAACAGGCAGATAATTTTATCCTCATTTTGTGTAGTCGTGGTGGTATTGCAGAACTAAGACAGTCTGCATGCTGAGAATACTGGGGCATAAGAGATCTTAGCAGAGTCCCTCTCTAGGTAACACTGTTCATTCATAAGGGGTATTTTTAGACCAAAGATGTTTACTGTCTACAGGGTCAGGACATGCTCTGTATCGATCTTCAAGAGATATACTGAATCTATAACATTCTTGATTTCTAATCTAGACATCAAGACATTTAGCTTTTTTTTTAAGAACCACTTAAAATGTTTAAATTAGAGTTATTATGTTTTAATTTTCATTACATTCAAATTTTTTCTAATTTATCTCTTCCTGGAATGCACCTAACTCAAGTCATGTCATTCTCAGTTGTTTCATACACATGTGAAATTTGGATAAGGCATGGTTTTGTTGTTGTTAGGCCATCAAGTATGACCCATAATGGCCATAGGAACAACAGAACTGAGCTCTGTCCTATTCTATGCCATACTCACACTTCTTGACACATCGGAGCCCACTGCAGCAAAAACTGTGTCAATCCACCTGGTCTTTCTCTCTCAAGAGCTAAAGTAAAAATTGGACAGTGCATAGGAAACATCAAAGAAAAATTTATGTACTTGAATTGGGGGTTGGTGGTTCAGAATTAGTGAGACTGACTCAGGACGGGGATGGGTACAGAACTGCTTCAATAACATTCTATGACAGTTTTGGAAGCACGAGTGGCATCCACTTCCTAAACAACATGCCTCTGGAAACTCTATGAACTTCGATAAATGTCAATAGCTGTAGAGGGGCTTCAGACCTTTTGTTCATAGGGTCACTTTGACATGTGCTCAACTTGAAGGCAATCAACAACAACAACAACAGCAACAATTGCAGAAGGTAAAGCAAAGGTTGTTGTTGATTGCCTTTGAGTGGAGCACTACTCATAACGACTCTATAAACAAAAGGCCTGACGCCCCTCTACAACTATTGACATTTATGAAAGTTCATAGAGTTTCTGGAGAGATGTTACTTAGGAAGTGGATGCCACTCCTGCTTCCAAGACAGAAAAATGTGCAAACATTTAGCATTAGAAAACAAAAGGAAGAAAACACACATAACAGTTCTCAAGCTAAAAGAACTGGAAAAAAAATCAAATCTCAATTTTAAGACTTAAACACTACTGTTTTTTGTTGTTGTTTTGTGCTGTCAAGTCACCTGTGACTCACAGCTACCCTATCTAGAATAGCCCTAAAACCTACCCTATCCTGTATCAATCTCGCTGTCTCTGACACACCTACTCCCATTACCCCAGTCACTGAATCAGTCCATCTCATTGAGGGTCTTCCTCTCCTGCACTGTCCCTCCACCCTCCCAAGCATGATGTCCCTTTTCAAAGACTGGTTCCTCCTTGCAACATGTCCAAAGTATGTCAGACGAAGCTTCAGAATCCTTGCCTCTAAGGAACAGCCTGGCTTCACTGTCTCCAGGACAAACCTGTTCATTTTCTTAGCAGTTCATGGTATATTTAATACTCTTCTCCAACACCACAGCTCAAAGGCATCTATTCTTCTATCATCCCTATTCATTGTCCAGCTCTCTGATGCTTAACAAGTGATTGCAAAGACCACGGCATGTATCCGGCCCACCTTAGTCTCCAGACTGACATCATTGTTCTTCAGCACTTCAGAGAGGTCTCTAACTGCAGACTTTCTCATCATAATACGTTTTTTAATCTCCTGGTTGCTTGGGCCAAATATTGAATGACACAAGGAAACAGCAAAAGGAGATGGAAAAAATAGAGACACTGTCCTGAAAAGACAGTTATAGCATTAGAGTTAAAGTGTAGACTGGAAGTCAATAAAAATTAGAGAAACAGTTACAAACATATCCTTTAGTTGATGGAATATGGAATGTATGAAATATGAATGTTGGAAAACTAGAAGTCGTGAAAAATGAAATGGAAATCATGAACATCAACATTCTAGGCATTTGAGATGAGATTGACTGTCACTGACAACTTTGAATCAGACACTCACATGTCTATGCTAGAAATGAAAAATAGGAGAATGGTGTTGCATTCATAGTTTAAAAAAAAGTCAAGTTCCATCCTGAAGATCCTAACTGAAAGCAAAGAATGCCAGAAGAATGTCTATTTGTGTATGACTATGCAAAGATGTTTGATGATGATCTCAGGGTGACTTTGAGAATAATAGGAATTCCAAAATATTTAAATGTGCTCATGCAAAACTAATAACTAGACTAAGATGGTGTTGTTCAGAGCAAAAAATTGCTACACGGCTTAAAATTAAGAAAAGTGTGTGTCATTGTTGTATCATTCTTCATACCTATTCAAAATGCAAGGTGAGCAAATTATTCGAGAAGTTGGACTCTATGAAGAAGCATGTGACATTGAGATCAGAGGAAGACTCATCAATAACTTCCATTATGTAGATGACACAGTCTTGCTTGCTGAAAGTGAGGAGGCCTTTGAGAGCTTGCTGAAAAAGATAAAAACTCAATATTGATTACATCTCAAACTCAAGAAAATGAAAATTCGCACCATCTGACCAATAGGTAACATCATGATAGATGAGAAAATATTCAAACTAAATGACTTCATCTTACTTGGATCCACAATCACCACTCTTGGTACCAGCAGTCAAAGATCAGGGAATACATTTCACTGGTAAATTAAGCAATCAGAGATCTGTCCAAATAATATTTTTGTTACTGTTCTTGGGTTTTTTGAACATAATTGTCTATTTGTTGTATATTGGTTTGCATACAAAATCTATATGTATTGTGCTTAAGTCATGTATATTGTGTTCCACACTTTCCTTCATTAATATTATGTTTCACAGAGTCATTCATACATATCATGGTTTATAAAATCAGTCACCATTGATCTATGCCAACTATTACCCTGTACTTTTGGGTCTTCACAGGATTGTTTTCTAATTCCTTTTCCCTCTTTCTCTGCCCATTAAATTACTGAGGAGCAATGATGGCAGTGTGAGACTTAAGATGTAGCTGATTTAGTTGATGGTCTTTTCAATCAATTTTTATGCTGCTGAGGGTTAGAAAGGAATAAAGAAGACAGAAAAAAAATAATTATATCTTTTAACTATGGTTTTGGAGAAGAGTGCTGAGGATTCCATGGATTGCCAAAAGAAATGTCTTGGAGAATGTGCACCCAGAGTGCTCCTTGCAGGCAAAGATGATTAAGCTTCAGCTCACATACTTTGGGCATATTGTTAGGATAGGCTATTCCTTGAAGAAGAACAATCATGCTTGGAAACGTGGAGTGTTGGTGAAAGGGAGGAAGACTCTCAACCAGTAACTACAGCAATAGGCTTAAGTATGCAAAGGATTGTGAGAATGTCGCAGGATAGTACAGGATTCAGCTATGTTGTTCATAGGATCCCTATGTATCATACACAATTTAACAACACCTAACAATTATGAAGAAGTTCAGGCTGCTTTGAAGGAAATGGCAAAAAATAAGGCCCCAGGAATAGATGGTATACCACTTGACATATTTCAGCTAACAGATGCTTCCCTGGATGTGCTCACCAAGTTGTGCCAATAAATCTGGAGAACAACCACTTGGCCAACTGACTGGAAGAGATCTATATTTGTTCCCATTCCAAAGAAAGGTGACCCAACTGAGTGTGGAAACTACAGAACAGTGTCATTGATTTCACATGCAAGCAAGATTCTACTGAATATTATCCAAAAAAGACTGGAACAGCACCTCAGCAAAGAACTGCCAGACGTCCAGGCTGGGTTTAGAAGGGGTCGTGGTACTAGGGATATTGTAGCTGATGTTAGATGGATCTCAGCTGAAAGCAGGGAATACCAGAAGAATGTATAGCTGTGTTTCATTGACTATGCCAAGGAATTTGACTGTGTGGATCATAACAAATTGTGGCTGACTCTGAGAAGAATGGGAATCCCAGAACACTTGATCATGCTGTTGTGAAACCTATACTTGGACCAAGAGGCAGTCATCAGGAAAGAGGAAGGGAAAACTGCATGGTTCAAAATTGGGAAGGGCATACACCAGGGATGTATCCTGTCTCCATACCTTTTCAACCTGTATGCAGAACAGATTATCTGGGAGGTTGGGCTCTGTGAGGAGAAATGTGGGGTCAAGATTGGTGGAAGATCTATCAACAATCTGTGTTATACAGATGACACAACCCTGCTTGCTGAAACTGAGGAGGACCTGAAGTGCTTGCTGCAGAGGGTCAAGTACTGCAGCCTCCACTATGGATTGAGGCTCAATGTCAAGAAGACAAAAATTCTCACCACTGGACCAATTGTTGGCATCAGGATGGATGGCGAAGAGATTGAGATTTTTCACAGCTTCAGTTTGCTTGGCTCCACAGTCAACACTCTTGGCACCAGTAGCCAGGAAATCAAAAAACGTGTTGCGATGGGAAAGTCTGCAGTTAGGGACCTCTCCAAAATACTCAAGAGCAACGGTGTCTCTCTGGAGACTAAGGTCCATCTGATATAGGCCATGGTTTTGCAGTCACTTGTTATGCATCGGAGAGTTGGACAATAACTAGGGAGGATAGAAGGAGAATTGATGCCCTTGAGCTGTGGTGCTGGAGAAGAGTATTGAATGTACCCTGGGCTGCCAAGAAAACAAACAGATTCATCGTAGAGAGGATTAAACCAGGCTGCTCCTTGGAGGCAAGGATTCTGGGGCTTCGCCTGACATACTTTGGACATGTTGTAATCTTAAATGTATATGTAGTCAGAAATTGCCTGAATTGTCCTGACATTATGTCATACATGACTCAGTGTGTGTGTGTGTATGTTATTTATAGTATATTTTTATACTTGTTAACAACATACATCCAAATCCTCCTTTAATCCTACATGGCAAAATTAGCATTTTATTTGTGTTTTTTACATATTTACATTCAATGTATTTAATTATAGTCATATTTAATACTTTGCTAATTTTTTATCTGTATCACTCTTTTTGTCTATCTTCTTTTGTATTAAGTAATTTTTATTCCATTTTATTTCCTTTGTTGGTTGATTATATACGCACAATTGTTAGCGGATTATAGGAGTCACAAGGTACATCTTTAAATATTGTGTCTTTACCTTCAAATGATTTTGTGAATAGTATAAGAAACTTAAAATGCTATATTTTCTTACCCTTATAGTCAGTATTATATGATTTAAAATAGAACATTTGTTATAAAGTCCATCTTATATTGTTATTTTTTGCTTTAAAGAGCTAATTATCTTTTAAAGACATTTAAATAACAGGAACAAAGTATTTTACATTTATTCACATAAATTTTATTTTCCCTACTCTTCTTTGCTTTATATCGATAGATTTTCAATCTGATATTTTCTTCCTGCATCAAGAACTTGTTTAATTTTTTTTTATTTTTCTATCTGAAAATGTTTTTTTTTTACCTTTATTGTAGAAATAATAGTTTAATTGAAAATTGTTATTCATTGCCATTGAGGCAGAACTGACTCATAGCTTACTTTCCGGCAGGTTTTTGGAGGGAATATGCTGCATGGCAGGAGACTGCTTATCTTTCTCCTTGCAGCAGCTGATGAATTCAACCTGCCAGTCTTTGTGTTGTCAGCATAACTCTCTACTTACTAGGGCCTCCCTGCTATCCCAAAGGCATGCAGTTCGAATCCACCAGCTGCTCTGTGGGAGAAAGATGGGCGATCTACTCCCATGCCATTGACTGCCTCTGAAAATCCATTGGAGGATCAGCTTTAGGTTGGTTCTCACTCAATGGTACACAACAACAACAAGCATGTGTAAATTTTTCTTTCATCATGTTCAAATGAGAAGTATTTGAGTTAACAAACGAACAAATTTCTACGGGTATTTAGATGTTCATCTATTTACATTTACTTCTGCAATTTGTATTTTTTCCACTTAAGCATTTTATTTTAAAATTTAAGTTTGTATGGCATGAACAATTATTTCCAAATTCACATTTTATACATACACACACACACACACACACACACACACACACACACACACCACATATATAGTGCAATCACTTCTCAACAACTTCACCATTATACTATTCCTAAGTTTATAACATTTTAATATAGTCATCCAATTGCATTTCTTTGTTGTTATTGGCTTGAATTATAGTCTACATTTAGTTTAATAAGTAATGAAACTTTTTAAAAATAAAAGCTAGATAAAGTCATTTCTCTACTCGAAATGGAAAGATTTTTAAATTGCATAAAGTCATTTTTATAGCTTTATGCTCAAACTTTATCTTTTCTTTTTTTCCTTCTTTTATGTCTTTTCTTTTTAAATATTTAATAATTAGTTTATTTCTATTTACCAAAAATGCAAACCTTTCAAAGAAGGGAATTAAAAGTTAAGTTGAAGTCTTTGAAGTCTTATTGTTAGGTGTCACTGAGTTGACATACCTAAGAGACCCTATGAGTGAAGGTCAGAACTGAATATCCTGTAGACTGACAAGAGAACAAACAAGAATATCTTGGAGTAAGAACAACTAGGGTAATATTTAGAGGCAAAGATGGCAAAGCTTCATTTCAGCTACTTTATGCATATTTTATGTTGTTGCTATGTGCTATCAAGCTGCTTGTGACTCATAGTGACCCTGTGTAGAGTACCTCTGAACCCTCCTCTATCTTGAGCCAGTTTAATAGTTTCTTACAAGCCTATCACCCCCCAACCCCACCCCCACCCCCATTACCTCAGTCATTGAATCAATCCATTTCATCCAGGGTCTTTGTCTCATGTGCTTTCTCTCCACCCTTCCAACCATGGTGTCCTTCTCCCTCCTGGCCACGAGCCCAAAGTATGTCAAATGGAACTTCAAAATCCTTACCTCCACGGAGTATCCTGATTTCATCCTCTTCAGGACAGACCTGTTTGTTCTCTTAGCAGTTCATGGTATATTCAATACTGTTATCCAGCACCACAACTCAAAGGCATCAATTCTTCTACCATCCTTAATCATCCTCAATCCTTGTCCAGGTCTCTGATGCATAGCAAGTAATTGCAAAGACCATGGTTTGAATCAAGTACACCTTTGTCTCTAGACTGATATTGTTCTTATTTAATACTCCGGAGAGGTTCCTGACAGCATAATTTCTTAATGTAATTCATCTTTTAATTTTCTAACTGCTGGTACCACCAGTGTTGATTGTGGAACCAAGCAAGCTGAAGCTGTTAACAATCTCAGTCTTTTCTCTGTCTATCATAGTTCTGCCAATTGACCCTGTAGTGAGAATTTGTTTTCTTGATGTTGAGTCTCAATCTATATTGAAGGCTGTAGTCCTTCACCTTCTATAGCAAACAAGTCCTCCTTCATTTCAGCAAGCAAGGCTGTCATCTGCATAATGCATGTTGTTGATGAGTCTTCCTCCAATCTTGATGCCATCTGTCAAATGATCTGTTCCTCTAATACATTGAAAAGGTATGAAGATAGGTTGCATCCTTGGCATACACATTTCCTGACCTTTTGCTTTCTTCATGAATAATATGCTTTATATCATCCTGCAACTCATCATTCTGGCTGTACTTTCTCTGAGATGTAGCTCTTCATTCTGTTTTTGAAATTCCATGAATCATGCAGTGTTTCCTTTCTCTGTTCTGATGAGTTCCTCCTGGTCCAAGTATTGGTTTCACATAAGCACAATCAAGTGCTCTGAGATTCCCATTCTTCTCAAGGATAACTACAATTTGATGTGATCTGCATAGTCAAATGCCTTTGCACAGTAAATGAAATAGAGATAAACATTTCTTTGATACTCTCTATTTTCAGTTAAGATTCATCTAGCATTGGCTATAATGTTTCTAGTGCCATCCCTGGACGGCTGGCTGTACTCTCTTGATATAATGTTCAGTCATTTTTAGATACTCTTCAGCAGGCTCTTGCTTGTATGTGGTATTAATGATATTCTTCGATAATTTCCACACTCTGTCAGATCATCTTTTTTGGCATGGGAATAAATATAGATCTTCCACGCAATGGACGTAGTAGTTCTTCTCCAGATTACTTGGCACAACCTGATGGGCAGCATCTGTTTTTTTGAAATATGTCAATTTACATGCCATCAATTCCTGGGGCCTTGTTTTTTGCCACTTCTTTCAGAGCAGCTTGAACCTCTCCTTCATCACCATTGTCTCTTAATCATATGTTTTTAATTAAATTCTTCTGTGTCAGCCAATTCTTTTTGGCACAGTGATTCTGTGTACTCCTTCCATCTTCTCTTGATGTTCTTGTGTCATTCAACATTCTGACCACAGCATCCTTAAGTATTGCAGCTCAAGGCTTGAAGTTATTCAATTCCTTCAGCTTAATAAATGCCAAGTAAGTTCATCCCTTTTTATTTCCTGACTACAGCACTTTGCACATTTCATTATAATATTTTGTTTTGTCTTTCTGCAGCGCCCTTTGAAATTTTCTGTTCAGCTCCTTAACTTTTCGGTATCTCCCTTTTGCTTTGGCTTCTCAGTGTTCTAGTGCAATATTCCGAGTCTCTTCTGACATCTGTTTTGGTCTTTTCTTCCTCCTCTTTCTAATGACTTTTTATATTCTTAATTGATGACATTCTTAATATTCCCCCAATGGTTTCACTCATTAGTATTCAGGGCCTCAAACCTGTCCTTTAGATGGTCTTTAATTTCAGGAGATATAGATTCAAAGTCAAACTTTGGTTCTTGTGGCTTTGGTTTTATTTTCTTTAGTTTCAGTTTAAACTTGCACGTGAGTAGTTCATGGTTTGTGCCACAATCAGCATTGGCCTAGTTTTCAAAGCTGATACTGAGCTTCTCTAAGGATTTCTTCCCCGCCCCCCAACCCCCAATGTCATTAGTCTGATTCATGTGTAAGCCATCAGGTGAAATATATGTGTATAGTCATTATTTGTGTTTCTTATAAAAGGTATTTGCAATGAGTAAAACATTGATTGTATGGAATTCTATCATCCTGTGTCTAGCCTCACTTCTGTCACCAAGTCCATGTACCCTGCTTCATTGTTCTCAACATTTTCATTCACATCATCATTACTAATATATCTTGGTAGATGTCACCTATTTGCTCATCTTTGGCTCATAAATTTTGGTACATAAATTTTAATGACAGTGGTATTAGCAGCTCTTCCTTTTATGTGAAAGGACTTTACTGTAACTCACAAAATTTTACTTCAAGATGGATCTTGAAATGGTCTATTGTACTATGAATGTGACCCATTTTTCCTCACCTTTTAATTTCCAGCATAGTGGATTATATGATTGTAAGATTCAAAATGCCCCATGCCAATCCCTTTCATCTTATCAAAGTCGGGGATGTCAATATTTATGCATTCCACTTCTTCCTTATCAATCTCCAATTTTCCTACAATCTTAATGTTCACAATTCCACTAGAATACAACTGTTCTGCCTCCTTTGTGATTCCCAATATGAAGGCTCAGCCTCTGGTGAGGAAAATCCTTGGAAAATGATATAACGTTTGTAAAGGTAGAGAGTCCAACAAAGAAGAAGACCATCAGGGAGGTGGATTGACGCAGTGACTATAACAATGAATTTAAGTGTATCAGAGATGGTGAGGATAGCACAGTCTAAGGCAAAGTTCAGATCTGTCATGCATAAGATTATTGAGTCACATCCAACTCAATGGACCCTAATAACAACAATGACATAGTCGCACCAGCCTTTCTTTTGTTCTTTTAGCTTAATATCTACCTCTATTGGACTTCTTATTTCCTCTGCTTAAAACAGTTTTTACACAGATAATCCCATGGTTCATGACCTTATCTTCATCAAATCTATATTCAAGTTTTATCTTCTTTAAGACTTTTTTATTTGCCTTACTTAAATCAATCTTTTTCACTGGCACTTCTATTTCCTCCACTATTTTATTTTTGACACAGTACTAGTTATCCACTTTTTGAACTTTATATTTTCATTCTATTTCCCCTAATCATCTCCAAACAAAAATATACAATTGTGAAGGATATAGTATTTGTTTCTTTCTTAACTTATTGCATAAAACCTCAGTATCTGAACCAGTTCCTGGCATGAAATATGCATCCAATAGATATTTGTGGAATGAATTAGTGAATGAATGTATATTTTAAACTGTTTTTCTTTACTTCTAGATAATTTTTCTTCCTTGAAATTAGAAAAATATTCTTTTGTTTATTTCAGTGGCTTGTATACAGTATGCAATTAATAGATGTTTATTTAATGAGTTTAAATTATGGCAATGTAGTCCTGTTATCCTAATGGCTACAGATGGGGAGTAGGAGTATGCACTCTGAGATTCTATTTCTGGTATTTTATCTGATTGCATTCAACTCACATGAATATTCAGTAGCTGTTTATTTTTGGCTTAAATATCAAAAACTCTTTTAGTAAATACATTGGTAGGGAAAGAAGTGGACAAGCCACTAGTGATTAAAATAAGGACTCCTCCACGCTCCCAAAATTATGCTGCAAAAATGAAATCTGTCTCTACATCCTATCGTGTATTGCTAAACAAGTATTTTCATATGCAGATGCCATATTCCACAGACAGATATGTTAATTACAAGTACAAAGCAGTCACCACCAAGGGTATATTTATTTCTCTGGTAAAGGCTAGTACAGTTGTGTGAACCACAAGTTAATGTTTGTTGTTGAATTTGCAGAGATCATTGCAGACTGGAAAATATTACTTGTCAAAGATTCGATTTTAATTGAATCAAAAATTGATGTCCATGAGAGCAGCATTCAAGAAATAAAGTAATCAATTGCTTTGGGGAAATCTGTTGCAAATGAATGTTTTAGATAATTTAGATGCACATGTCTAAATAATTTAAAATAATTAATTTAGAATAATTTAGACTAACGTGTGCCTGACCAGCCAAAGTATGACCATACTTATAACCCATCTTCATATTCACGAAAAATTTACATATTGAACAAGAAACACCTAGATGCAATTGATGTGTTTGAACTATATGTTTGAGAGGAATATTACATGTCTCATGCACTGCCAGACAACTTATCTTGGGAAAAGTACAGCCAGAATGTTCTTTGGAAGAGAAGAAGACAAGAATATGGATTTCATTCTCTTTACTTTGGATTTATTACCGAAAGTGAACAGTCCCTGGAGAAAGAGATCATACTTAGAAGAGTAAAGTAGTATCCGTTCAAAAAAAGAAAACAAGATGGTGTCCATAGAAGTTGAAATCCACTAAGGAGTGTATAACAACTCACTTGTTTTGGGGAGACAAAAACAAAACAAAACAAAACAGAACAAAAAAACCCAAGCCAACTCTCAACAAGGTTGATTGTCCCAATGGTGCAATAATGATCAGAAACATAGCAACAATTGTAAGATTGACACAGGATGAAGAAAGGTTTGCTCTGTTGTACATAGGTTTGCTATGAGTAGAAATTGACTCAATGACACCTAACAAGTTGAAATAGATTAGGGAGTCTGTGCCATCAAGACTTGAGTTCTCAAATAGAATGTAAGTCTTCCTCCATTAAAATAAGCTAATGAAAACTGGTAAGTTCTTTTTGTCTCCTCAAACATATTTATGATGATAGGTTCATACTCCTATTTTTAATTATACATGGAAAAGAGTATAGCCCACTATCATCAAGTTGGTTCCAATGTGTAGTAACCCCTCATTGGACAACTGAGTCCATAAATATTTTAAAATTCATTTTATTTAATTATTTTGTGTGTGTACCATCAAACCAGATCTGACTGCTACAGGAGGAGATTGTCCCTCCTTCTCCAGCAGAGCATCTGGTGGATTTGAACTGCACATCTCTGGGATTTGAGTCCATAAATCTTTACAGGAGACATCCCATCCACCTCCTACAGAGCAACTGTAATATTTGAACTGTCAATCTTTTATTTAGCAATCAGATATGTTTTATATAATGCCTCAAGAAACCCAAGTGGTATAATGTGTCCTGGATTGTGTTACTAACTAAAAGATCAGAGTGTCAATAATTCACAAAAGAATGTAAAACAGACTGCAAAACCAGGGGGAAATTCTAATTTGTTGCTATGATTATAAGTCTTTTCTGTTTACAGTTCTGGACAATTTTGACTCTACTCTAGAATGAATAATGTTGAATGTAATGATCAAAAGTATATAACTGCTATGTGGACTATGCAATGCAGAACCTAATAGAATCAATATGGTCCTTATTGTGGACGAGATCCATATTTTTTACAATTCACAAAAAAGGGATCCAATAGAATGTGGAAACTACCAAACAGTATCATTAATATCACAATCAAGCAGAATACTTCGGATGATTTTTTTTAATGGCTTGATAGGGAACTGCCAGAAGTTCAAGTAGGATTTAGAAGAGGCCATGGCACCAGGGATATCATTACTGATGTCAGATGGATTCTGGCTGAAAGTAAAGAATACTCAAAAAATGTCTATTTATGATTTATTGACTATGCAAAGGTGTTTGTGTGGATCATAAGAATTTATAGCTAACATTGAGAAGAATGTAAACCTCAGAACACTTAATCGTGTTCAGGTGAAACCTACTCCTAGATTAAGAAGATGTTATGAGAATACAGCAAGGGAATGCCATTAAACATGGTTTAAAATTAAGGCAGGTGTGTCATGGTTGTATCCTTTCTCCATACTTATTTAATCTATATGCTGAGCAAATTGTTCTAGAACTGGAATCTATGAAGAAGAATGTGGCATCAAGATCAGAGCAACACTTACCAATAACTTGTGTTACCCAAGTAACACAATCTTGCATACTTAAAGTGAGGAAGACTTGAAGCAGAAGATCAAAAAATAAAGCTTCAGTATGGATTGCATCTCAAGGGCAAAAAACAAAAACAGTGGACCAAGAGACAACATCATAATAAATGGAGAAAAAAAATGAAGTTTTCTAGAATTTCATCTTGCATTCACAGTCAACACCCTTGGTATCTGAATTAAGGAAATCAGGATACACATCGTACTGGAAAGTCTTCATTCAGGGACCTCTTCAAATTATTGAGGAGCAAAGATGTCAGTTTAAGGACTAAGGTGTTTCTTATTGAGGCCATGGCTTTTCCAATCACTTGCTATGCATCTTAGAGCTGCACAAAGAATAAGGATGAAAGAAGAATTGATGTCTTTGAGTTGTGAAGTTAGAGTACTGAATTTCCCATAGACTGCCAAAAGAACAAATAGTTATGTCTTGGAGAAAGGGCAGCCAGAGTGCTCCTTGAAGGCAAAGATAATAAAGGTTCATACTTTTCTAGGAGAGGCTTTTCCTTAAAAAGGAGCATCATGCTTGGAAAGGCGGAGGGTCTGCAAAAGAGAAGACAATCCTTATGACTACTGCAATGGGCTCCAATGCTTCAGGAAGTGTAAAGATGATACTCAATAGGATAGAGTGTTCAGATCTTTGTTCATAAGGTCACTATGTGTCATACTTGATAACACATAAGAGCAACAATTTAAAATAATAAGTAATATGCTTATAAATGTGTAGATTAAGCATTTAATTTCATACTATGACTTGATATAGGGAGTTCTTGAGACCTAGTGGCAAGAATCTGTGCTGCAATCTCTAAGGCACACAGTTTGAGGCCACCAGTTGCTTCCTGGTAAAAGGATGGGCAATCTGCTCCCATGTGATTACTGCCTCTGAAAACCAACAAGACGGTCAGCTATGGTTCTGTTCCAACTCAACAGTACATCACAACAACATGACTTTATAGAAGAAAAAACTGTAGGACTAGATCGGTAATGTTACTTATTCAAAGTCACAAAACTTGTTACTGGAAGTATAGGATTAAAACTCATATTATCTCATTCCCTTTGGAGGGTTAGCTATGAGTTGGTTCCAACTTGACAGTACACAGCAGCAACAACAACAACACGTGTGTGTATATATACCTTCTCCCTTTGTCTGAAACTCTTATTACTTTCCCATGATCACTATCAATTGCACAACAGAAAGAACCTCTAGAGAGTAAGCATCTCAATGAGATTGTTCATGTATTTTCAAAAATGCTATTTTCTTTTTTCTTCCAATGGGCATTTGCTAAAATGGCAAAATTTCACTCAACAAGCCTTTTGAGTACTCACATTTCTGATTGAGAAGAAATATATTTAAGCAATGTAGACATTTCAGCATGGTTATTCCCACCTATGCTAAAGGTCCTTTGATCCACTGAGCTTGTCAAATGCAGCAAAAATATACTCAACGTTATCATTTATATGTATAAGCTTACAGTATACTAAAAAAATAGTCTACTAGGAGATAAAATAAATAAGAGCCTCAAATTACCCAAAACGGTGACTAGAGTGCCACTTTATCATCAATTGTCTAAAATAACTTGATTGCAAAGATTTTGAGGATAGATTGGGGAAATAAACTTAAGAGTGAAATGACAGCTATGCCAAGAAAAATGGAAATAAATGTCCATTTCCTCCACTCACAGAATTCAGAGTGACATTGGGGCTGCTCCGTGTTTTAAGCAACACAGCTAACTCAGGAATCTGACACTGTGACTGGCTTAAGTAGCAGTTATTAGAAACTGTCAGGAATGGCGATCTGTGAGCTTTGGCTAGAGTGAGGAATTTTATTTATATGTATCATGCTGTACATATGGTTATTCTCTTTGGTGGTGGTAGTGATAGTCATATCAGTTTTAACAGAGATGTTTATACAGTGAGTTTAACTCTTTGTTAAATAGAGGGCTTATGCAGTGTCTTTAAAGTCCAAGAATGTGGTTAAGCAGACTGAGTGAAAAGTTGGCTTTTGGCACTGAATCTATTTTGTTACTTCCTAGCTGAGTGAGTATGTGCCAGTTTTTTTGAAATCTGCAAATCTTCACTTTCCTTTCTGTGTATAAGAATAAAGGAGTGATCTCACAGAATTCCCGTGAGAATTAAATTATATATACAAATGTAAAAGATTCCAACACACAGTGACCTCAAGGTTTTAGGAAATAATTATTTTCCATAGAGTTTTGGAAGGCCAAAGAAAAATTGATACTTCTGAATCACAGTGTTGCCCAATGGTGTTAAATATGCCATAGGCTGCCAAAATAACAAACTAAACTCTTTTAGGAGATGTGAAGACAAACAAGAATGATGAGTCTTTGTTTCATATACTTTAGATATCAGGAATGGCCAGACCTTGGAATAGAATTCATGCTTGATAAAATAGAGGGTCAGCGAAGGAGAAAAAGACCTTCAATGAGTTGGCTGACGCAGTTACTGCACACACAGGAGAGAGTGTGAGGATTATCTACTAAGTGTTGCTATGATTCAAATTTGACTTAACAGCACCTAACAACAACAAAGGGTTTTCCAATGGCATAACCTTTCAGAAGTAATTTACCAAGCCTTTCTTTCTGGATCTATATAAATTAATACTCTTTCAATTAATAGCTGTTGTACTTAAGGTTTTGTGTCAATTTAGCATTCTATGAGTCTTTGGTTTTGGCACTTCTTCCACTTTTCTGTTATTATTCATTTTTAATTGATATTTTAACAAAATTTTACAGAAACTCTGGATTTCCATTAATTCATTGTTGCATATTTTCCTCCCTACCAACCCCACAAGTTCACTTTTCTCTAAAAAGATCCTTTCATTGTTGCAAAATTTCCTCCCCTCACCCTCCCCCCAGTCCACTTTGCTATGCAGCTCTTATTCTGGACTGTTGTCATGCAAATAATACCTAGTCATATATTTCATTTTGACAGTTTGTTTTCTTATCTATTTAAATGCAGTGTTTATTATTTATCCCCTCTTTTCTTAGTTTATCCGAATCTCAATGTCAGTCCTGCTTTATAATAGTGATATTATGCAATATTTGTCCTTTTGTGACTGATGTATTTCATGCAACATAATGACATTTCATGAGTTCCTTGTTTTTCAGTGCTGCATAGTATTCTATTTTGTGAATATACCAGCCTCTCTACACATTCATTTATCAATGGACACTTGGGTTGTTTCCATCTTTTTGCTGTTGTGAACAACGCAGCACATATATCTGCTTGGGTATCAGTTCTGATTTCTTTAGGGTATATTCTCAGTAGTACAATTGCTGGGTCAAATGGTATTTCTATTTACAACTTTTTGAGAAACAGCCATGCTGCCTTCCATAGTGGTTGCACCATTTTACACTCCCACCATGAGTGAATAAGTGTTTTAGCTGTTATTTTTCTCTCCTTATAAAATTTACTTGCTGGTGTATGCTATGAAAAACTAATCAGTTGAAGGCTAGTTTTATTGGAGATATGTTATTGTTGCTACGAGCTGTTATGTTGCCTATGACTCACGGTGATGCTACAAACAGCAAATCAGAATCTTGTCCTATCCTGTGTCTTCCTCATCATCTTGGATATGGTCAAGTCATTGTTACAGTCATTGTTTTAATCCATCATGTTGGAGTCTTCCTCTCTTTCTCTCACCCCCTACTTTTCTCCAATATGTTGTTCTTGTGTACCACAGAATCTGAATCAATCTATAGATGATCCTCCAGGAGTTTTTCAGAGGCAGTTAATCACATAGGAGATTGCCTATTCTCCTGTGCAGCAGCTGGTGGCTTAGAACCATATGCCTTGAGCATTTCAGCCCAGCTTCTTGCTTTCTTGCTTCTAGGTCAGTTCTGTTATTAATTATGCATGGTGATAATTATATATGATTATCAACAAATGCTTTCTTCTTGAGAATACTAGTATAGGTAATGAAGGTGTTAGAAAAAAATATGCTTTTTTTTTTTTTTAGTAAAGTGTCTTGATTTTACTTTAGCCTGCTGACTACTACTCTTCAATTTGAGGCCAAAGAAAATTAAGATAAATCCACAGGAACTAAGCTATGATCTTGAATCAATTCATTTGGAATTTATTGCTCATCTTAAGACTAGGTTTGAGGCATTGCACACAAATGCTAGAAGCCCAGATGAGTTGTGGGATGATATCAACCATGAAGAAAGCAAAAAAGGTCATTACAAAAACAGATGGGGGTAGGGGGAACCAAACTGAAATGGATACCAGAAGAGACTCTAAAGATTGCACTGGAACGTCGGGAAGCCAAATCTAAAGGAAAACATGTCTAAAGGAAAGTAAAAGAGCTGAATAGATAGTTTCAAAGGGCAGCTCAGGAGGACAAAGCAAAATATTATAATGGAAAGTACAGAGAGCTGGAACTGAAGAATAAAAGGGCAAGAACTTACTTTGCATTCCTCAGGCTGAAAGAACTAAAAAATAATTATAGGCCTTGTGTTGCAATGTTGAAAGATGCTATGAGCAATGTATTTAATGACCCAGAAAGCATCAAAAGATGGTGGGAATCAACAGAATCACTGAACTAGAAAAAATTGATTGACACTGAAAAAATTTCAGGAGGTACCATATGAACAGGAGCCAATGGTAATGAAAGAGGAAATAGAAGCTGCATTGAAGGCTTTGGCAAAAAATAAGGCGCTAGGAATCGAAGGGATACAGATTGACTTGTTTCAATTAACGGATGCAGCCTAGGATGCACTCACTAGCCTATGCCGGAGGATGACTGTTTGGCCAATGGATTGGAAGAGGTCCATATTTGTTCCTATTCCCAAGAAGGGTGATCCAACTGAATATGTAAATTATTAAACACTATCACTTTGATATTGCATGCTAGCAAAATACTGTGAAAGATCATTAAAAAATGAGTGGAACAGTACATAGACAGGGAATTTCCAGAAGTTCAAGTGGGATTTAGAATAGACCTTGTGTATGAGCAGTTTAAGTAAGAGAAAATATAATTTTCTGTAAAACATATAATATAGAATATTATAAATTTGTTGTGAAACATAATCAATTATCTATGAAACATATTATAAATTTATATGAGTGGTTTAAGTATAGAAAAATATTATGAGTTTGCTATAAGTTTGAATAAGAAATATGTTAGGAAATTGCTATTTTATGTGCTAGAAGTAAGAATAACAAATATGTTAGAAATTTGTTATGTTATATATTAGAAAATACTTTAGGAATATTTGTAAAATATATACTCAACAGTCTGATATGCCTAAACAGGACCAAACAGGCTCACAAGGGGTACAAATCCTTGATAAGGGAACATGACTTGTTACTGCCCACATTGCCAAGGAAACACAACTAGCGTAGAAAGCAATTTGTCAAACCTATGTTGCTTTGGGAAGACCCAAGTTTGATTTTCATCTGTGGCCCTTGGCCAGGTTCAAATCGTTTTCCTGTCAAATGTTCTTCTAGGTGGTATAGCACTGGTCTGTGTGTTGCTGTACAGAGGTAACTTGTGGTTGCTGTGATGCTGAAGCCTGTGACAGTGATGTGCCAATCGTGGTAATGGGCACCCATGGTAGACAGTGTTGGCTGGAGCTTCCCGACTAAATCAAGCCTGGAAGCAGGAGCGGCATCCACTTCCAAAATGGCTTGCCTCCAGAAACTCTATATATGAACAGTGTTCAGGCTGTTCATTCATAGGGTCACTATGAGTCGTCTACGACTCGACGGCACCAAACAACAACAACAACAACAAGACACAAGTTTAAATATTGTTATTTGTAATGTTATTGGTTGAATAAAAGGCAATACTCAAAGTTTGATGTTATTAGTTGAATACAATGTAATACATCTGTAGCAATATAAACTCTGGGATTCCCAACTAAAACTTCACTTCCGCTGAAGACAATGAGCTGAACACTGAAGACTCAAAGGCTCTTTTCAGAGCTGAAGACTCTGGAAACACCATTGACTGTAATCTACTGAACTATCCAAGGATTCTGACCTCACCAATGGCCATAAGAGTCGAAAAAGGAGATGAGTTGGTATCCCAGGGGTGAGTGTGTGTTCCCCACTATTAATGGATCAATATGTTGTGATCAATTTACCAATTGCAATGTAGATAAATTGGAATTATCTGTTTAATCCTTGCTGTTAATTAATTAATCAATCAATACATTGTTTATGAATAGCAATGAAGATAAAATGCAATTGATTATTACTATGAATCAATTATTAATGAATCAATAAATTTTAATTGGCTTTAGTAATATGTCTACAAGTAATTAATTAAGGCTCAAGGCTTGTGACTCCAGGGATATCATTGCTGATGTCAGATAGATCTTGGCTGAAAGTAAAAAACACCAGAAGAATGTTTATTTGTGCTTTATTGACTATGCAAAGGAATTTGAATATGGGGATTATGACAAGTTATGACTGACATTGAGAAGAACGAGAATCCCAGACCACTTGGTTGTACAATTGAGAAACCTATACCTGGAGCAGAAGGCTGTTGTGTGAACAGAGCAGGGGAGTACTGCATGGTTTGTAATTGGGAAAGGAGTTCACCAGGGATGTATTCTATCTCCATATCCATTTAATCTATATGCTGAGCAAATTATCCGAGAAGCTGGGCTCTACGAAGAGGAATATGGCATTAGGATTGGAGGGAGACTCATCAATAACCTGCATTACACAGATGAGACAACTTTTCTTGCTGAAAGTGAAGAGGATTTAAAGAACTTGTTGCAGAAGATCAAGGAATTCAGCCTTCAATAAGGATTATGTCTCAAGATAAAAAAAGAAAACAAAGATTCTTACCACTGGTCCAATAGGCATTGTTATGATGGATGGAGAGGAGATTGAAACTGTCACCAGCTTCATCTTGCTTGGATCCATAATTAACACCCTTGGTATGCACAATCAGGAAATAAAGAGAAGCATGGCACTGGGAAAATTTGCAGTTAAGAATCTTTCCAAATTATTGAGGAATAGCATTGTCAGTTTGAGGACTAAGGTGCATCTGATTCAGGCCATGGGCTTTCCAATTATAGTTATGCGTCTGAGACCTGGACAATGAATAAGGATGACAGAAAAAGAATTGATGCCTTTGAATTGTGCTGTTGGAGAAGAGTGCTGAATATTCCATGGATAACCAAGACAACGAATAGATATGTCTTGCAGAGGGTGCCATTAGAGTGCTCTTTGGAGGCAAGGCTAATGAGGCTTTGCTTAACGTACTTTAGATATGTTACTAGAAAGCTGAGTTGGTAAGAGTGGAGGGTCTGTGAAGGAGAGGAAGACCCTCAACCAGGTGGATTGACAAGGTGACTGCTGCAATGGGCTCATGTGTGTCAGGAAGTGTGAAGATGGTGCAGAATAGGGCTAGGTTCAGATCTTTTGTTCATAGGGTTTCTATGAGTTGTATTCACCCTACTGGAAAAACTTTTGACGAACACAGGGATTTAATCTTTAGAAGGTCCCATTTATCAATTTCATCTTCCTTAAATAGTACATTTCTAGATATATTTGGCAGTCTCTTTATATTGTGGACTAGGAATTCTAAGCTTGATCCCCGTTTGTCCTTTATGAACTTTATGATTTTAGGCTTTACTTCCAATTCTCTGATGCACCTTGAGGTGATTTTTGTTTATAGTGTGAGATGTGAATCCTGTTTCAGCTTTTTGCAGGTAGCAGTCTAGTTTTGCCAGCACCATTTGTTGAAGAAGTTGTCATTTCCCCATTTGATAGGTTTTATTTCCTTGTCAAATATCAGTTGACCATAAATAGCTGGATCTATTTCTGGGTTCTCAATTCTTGTTCCATCAGTCTATGTGCCTGTCATTGTACCAGTACCACGCTGTTTTGGTTACTACTTCTGTGTAGTAAGTTTTGAGGTCAAGGAGTGCTATGCCTCCCACTTCTAAAATGCTAAAACCTTGAGCAAGTAGATTCTTCAATTTTTTTATGTGTCATTAATCAATTCTTATAATAACCTTGTCTGCAATAGAAAAATATACTACACAGCCTTGCACAATTATTTACTTGTATCATCAACAGAATTGTGTCACAGTGTCAATCCATGTCACTGAGGTTCTTCCTCTTTTTCTCTGACCCTCTACTAAGCATGAGTTTTTCTCTTGGTGCTAGTATTTTTTATAATATGCAGATTTTTTGAGACCAAATTTTAAATTTTATTCTTCTTGTTCCAATGCTCATTCTGAGTCTACTAGTTCTAAAACATATTTGTTCATTCTAATGACAATCCATGGAATTTTTAGGTTTTTTGCCGGTATCAAAGTTGAAGCATATCAATTCTTTTTTCATTTTCTTTATTCATTGTCTAACTTCTCCATGTGTATTCAATAATTGAAAATGCTAGGCATACCTAGTATTCAAGCTAACATTTTTGCTTAACACTTTAAAGTGATTGGTCTTTAGCAGTAGATTTGTCCAATAGAACGTGCCATTTAATTTATTGACTTCTACATTCAATATGTCAAAATTTATTTACAGCTACTTTACTTGGATTCACAATCGTCGGGTTGTACAATTTGATGGGTGGATAAGTGAGGAAAATTGGAAGAATTTGTTTGAATTTGTATTCAAATTTTGTAAATAAACTTGTTGGTGAGAAGTGCTGTCAAGTCGTAGATGACTCATAGAGACCCTATGAACGAAAGTCCTCGACACTTGCGTGACTTTCATCCTTTCTTCAGATTCATAGGGTTTCCTGAGGCAAGCAAGCTATTACAGAAGTGGATGCCACTCCTGCTTCCAACCTCGTTTTAGTGGGGAGCGCCACCAAACACTGTCCACCATGGGTAACCATTATTGCTTTTGACACTTCAGTGTCATAGTGTTCAGCTTCACAACAACCACAAATTACCTCTGTATGGCAAGTGGACACACCAGGGCAATATGACACAGAGGAATGATTTACCAAAAACAGTTAAAGACAGTTCTTAGGCAGATTAGAGTCACCTACCTTTGGCTTGGTAGCTTTGCTTTCAGTCCACTAGGCCAACTGGTCTCTCTCTATGTTGTTAAGTGCAGTCAATTCATAGGTGACTCATAACTACCCTATGAACAAAAGTCCTTGATACTTACGTGACGTTCATCTTTTCTATAGGTTCATAGGGTCTACAGGCTACTAGTATAGGGGGAAAAAAAGAAGAACCAACGGTAATGAAAGGGAAAGAAAAAAATATAAGCTGCAGTGAAGGCATTGGCCACAAAATAAGGACCCAGGTACTGATTGAATACCCCAGTGACGCGCTTCAGATGACAAATGATGTAGTCCTTGCCCCCAGTTTATGTTAGGAAATTAGCAGGACTGTTACCTGACTAACTCATGGAAGGAGATTCATACTTGTTTCCATTTCCAAGAAAGGTAACTCAATAGAATGTGGAAATTATCAAATAATGTCATTAATATTACATGCAAGCAAAACACGTAGAACAATACATAGACAGAGAACCGCCAGAAGTTCAAGCTGTGTTTAGAAAAGGCTGTGGGACCAGGGATATATTATTTCCAATGTCATATGGATCCTTGCTGAAACAAAAAATACAAGAAGAGTGTCTATTTGTGCTTTATTGATTAGGCAAAGGCATTTGACTATGCGAACTAGACAAAATGTGGCTGATATTAAGAAAAATGGGAATCTAGAACACTTAACTGTGCTCATGCAATACCTATACCTAGATCAAGAAGCTACTGTGTTGTGCAAAGCAAGAGAACATTTATGATTTAAAATAAAGGTAATTATCAGACTTGTAGCCTTTATCCATACGTACTCAGTCTATATGGTGAGTAAATTATTCTAGAAGCTGGACTCTCTGAAGGAAAATGTGGCATTAGGACTGGAGGAAGATTCATAAGTACCCTTTGTTAGGCAGATGGCACAACTTTGCTTGTTGAAACTGAGGAAAACTTAAATCCCTTGCTACAGAAGAGTCAACAGTGCAGCCTTCAGTATGGATGGCATCTCAACATCAAAAACCAAAAATATCACCACTGGACCAACAGACAACATAATTATAGATGGAGGAAACATTGAAACTTTCAGTGACTTTAGCTTACTTGGATCTACAATTAACACACTTGGTACCAGTGTCAGGAGATCAGGGGATTTATTACACTGGGAAAGTTTGTAGTCAGGGACATCTCAAAATTATTGAGGAACAAAGATATGAATTTGAGGACTAAAGTGTGACTGATTCAGGCCAAGGTGCTTTCTGAGAGTTGGCCAATGAATAAGGTGACAGAAGAAGAACTGATGTTTTTGAGCTGTGGAGATTGAGAAGAACACTGAATATCCTATGGACTTCCAAAAGCTCAAAGAACAGCCAGAGTGCTCTATGGAAATAAAGATGACAAAGCTTCATCTTATAAACTTTGAGCATGTTGCTAGGAAAGGGTATTCCTTGGAAAAAGATCTAATACTTAGAAAAAGGGAGGGTTGGCCACAGAGAGGTTTAACCACAATAATTCCACTTGGAATTATCAGCTGATAAAATAGAAAGTGATCTAAAGAACCATGACCTGAATTAAGCCCACCTAATTCTTCAAACTGGCATTATTGCTCCTCAGTAATTTGGTGAGGTCCCTGACTGCAGACTTTCCCAACACAGTATTTCTCCATGACTGTTGGTAATAAGGATATTGATATTGTATTTTTAAACAGAAGGAAGTGAAAGCAATTGCTACATAGCAGCCAGCAAACCAAAATGGAGGGTGCCGTGTGACCTTTCAGCTGCCACTTGAGGTCATGGGCAGATTTACTAGTCTGCAAGACTGTGTCCTTTGATTTGTAGATTATGGTCTAGCTACACAGGCACAGGTGGAATAGGATCAGATAAAGAAGCTGGTGTCAGAATAGAAATGGTGGATAATTAAAAGTAGGGATTTTATCTGTCAGCACAATGGATATCACAATAAGAAACCATAAAAAAGGCATTTAAGCAGTATTCCAGGAACTTACTTCACATATTTCACCTGTGAATATTGCCAACTCACCCTCTAGTTTCTCAGCCTGTAGCAGATGGTGCCCCTAATTAAAATGTCTTGTATCTCCAGTAGTTCAGATCTACCAGTAACTCCAAGGGAGGAAGGTGTGGATTAAGAAGAGCTTTAGAAACCCGATGGATAGTTGCTATGAGTGAGAACTGAAGGAGTGCAGTAAGATTCTGCTCAAAACCCACTTGGGACATCTGTTTTATTACCCAGTTACAACTATCTCAAAGCTAGAATTAAACTCAACCTCACTGCCATTGTCTTGGTTTGGACTTCTAATGACCCTCCGTCAGTTTTCCAAGGCTATAAATCTTACTGGGAAGAGGATCACTAGAGATGTGTGTCCTTTCAGTTAGCAGCACAACTCAGTGCCAACAAAACTAGAGTTAGTAGCTAGGGACTTAGGAAAACTTGAGAAGACTGGCCTGGTGAGAGAAGCAGGCTTACATTCTCTCTCCTTACTGACAAAAATTTGATTTAGGAAACTCTGAAGCCCAGTAAAATAACAATAGCCCAGTGGGTTTCTTTCAAAAGGAAGCCACCACATGTATGTGTGTTTCTATTTTAACAGAGGCAATAAACACAAATAGTGCTGTGATGCTGCTAGAAATGGAATGATTCAAAGATAAAGCCTGTTCCAAATGTCAGTAAATACAGAACAATCCAATCACTGTTATTATCAGATAAGCTCTTTTTCTCTTCTGGGCAGAAAGTTGTTTTTAAAAATACTTTGTTGGGTTTTGAGATTTTTTTTTTTAAGCTATGAAAAGTAAAATCAATTTTTGCTTTATTTTTTTGTCTGAAACACTCAGGAAAATATTGTTTTTTCCTTTCTATAATTTGAAGTATAAGACCTAAGCTTCTATTGTTTTTATTTAGGGAATTATTTATAAGAGCTCATGTGATTACCAATCGCCCAAGGTTGCTCTATGCCTTAAGGATGAGCCCTTTGTTTCAGAGGCTTCAATTTACATTTAAAAGTGCTTTGAAAAAAGTAATTAGATAAAAACCCTAGAATTAATCTCCTCAGAAAATAATAGCAAAACAGGAGCAAATTCAAGTAACAGCACATCTAAATATCGTGGTTAATTGGGGTCTGTTTTAAGTTCTTGTCTCTGAGCTCTTGTCTTTGTATACCAGATTTTTTTTAGAAGTTAAAGATTCAATTGAATACATTTTTTCATACAGGCATCAGCAAAAATAAGCAAAATTCCAACTATCTCCAACCACTGTATTTTCTTCCTGGATCTAGTATACTGAAATAATTTCTTTTATCAAATTGTTAGTTGATTCTGAATACTAGGTCTAAAGGGCTGGTACACGTTGGTCTTGATCTCCTGTATTATGATGGGCTGTTGTAATTTTACTTCCTCAAATGCTGAGGCAGAGGTTGCAGACTCACTCAGGTCCAGAATTTGATGGAAGAGGTAATTCACTTGTTGAACCATTATTGCAGAAAGATCACCTTGTCTGTCTTACATTCTTTCTTATGTTGCCACCATCTTCCTAGCATAGCTGACACACCTGTGCCTTTTCAGAGAGCAAGTATTTATCCTGTTGATAAGTATATCTATTCTTGTCTTCTCACTTCATTCCCCAAAGCATAGAAACAAATTCCTCCAAAGTACATAAAATATAAGCTTTTCAAAATACATGACCTTTCCTCATAAAATTAGTTTTGTAATATCTCTAATTCTAAAAACAAGTTCAAGTCATGAGTTGTAATACTTAAATATGCTATGAATTATTCAGAAATCCTCAAAGAAGATGGAAGAAATGCACAGTCACTGTACCAAAAAGAATTGGCTGATGCAGAACTTTTTAAAGAAATAGTGTATGATCAAGAACTGATGATACTGAAGAAGGAAGTTCAAGCTGCTTTCTGAAGGAGATGGCAAAAAATTAGCCCCCAAAACTTGTGGAATACCAACTGAGATATTTCAATAAATAGATACATCCCTGGATGTGCTCATCAGATTGTGGCAGGAAATCTGCTGGCTGCTACCTGGCCAATTGAATGGAAGATAACCATATTTATTCCCATTCCCCAAAGGTGAGCCTACTGATTGTGGTAATTATTAAACAATCTATCTAATATCACATGTAAATAAAAAAAGATTTTAAAACAGTGCATTGAAAGAGAACTGCCAGAAATACAAACTGGATTAAGAAGAGGCTGCTGTTGTTATGTGCTGTTGAGTTGCTTGTGACTCATAGTAACTCTATGAACAAAAGCTCTGAAACTTGTCTTTTCCTGAGCTAATCTCACTTTCTCTGACAGCTGTAGGCCCATTTCCTCAGTCACTGTGTGAATCCATCTCATTCAAGGTCTTCCTCTCTTGTGCTGTCCCTCCATTTTTCCAAACATGATGTCCTTCTCCAAGGACTGATTCCCTTTGCCAATATGCCCAAAGTACATGAGACAGAGCTTCAAAATCCTTGCTTTTAAGGAGCAAACTGGCTTCACCCTCTTTAGGACAAAGCTATTTGTTCTCTTGACAATCCACACTCATGATCTCTTCAGAATGCTAAAGAACAACGATATCAGTTTAGAGATTAAGGTGCACCTAATCCAGGTTGTGGTAATCCAGTTGCTTGGTATGCATCTGAAAGCTGGATCATGAATAAGGAAGGCAGAAGAATAGATGCTTTCAGTTGTGTTGATGGAGAAAAGTGTTGAACATACCATGGATTGCCAAGAGAACAAGCAAATCTGTTCTGGAGAAGGTGAAGCAATCTTCTTCTTGGAACCAAAGATTTTGAAGCTCTGTCTCACATACTTTAGGCATGTTGCTAGGAGGGACCTTTCTTTGGAGAAGAATGTCATATTTGGAAGGGTAGAGGGTCAGTGGAGGAGAGGAAGAACCTGGATGAAATGGACACACTAACTGTGGCAATTGGGTCCTAGCATATTCTGATATTCTTTACTTTCATCCAGGATCCACCTGGACATCAGGGATAACGATATCGCCGGTGCCAGGACCTCTTTTAAATCCTGTTTGGACGTCTGGCAGTTCCCTTTGTATGTACTGTTCTAGTCATTTTTAAATTATCTTCAGCAGTATTTTGCGTTCATGTGATATTAGTGATATTGTTGGTAGTTTCCACATTTAATTGGATCACCTTTCTTGGGAATGGGAACAAACATGGACTTCTTCCAGTCTGTTGGTCAGTGAGTTTTCCTCCGAATTTTCTGGCATAGACTGGTGAGCACACCCAAGCCTGTATCTGTTAAATAAAACAAGTCAGTTGGTAGCCCATTGACTTCTGGAGCCTTATTATTTGCCAATGCCTTCAATATAGCTTCCATTTCCTCCATTACCATTAGCTCCTGTTCATATAGCACTTTCTGAAACTTTTAGTGTCAGTTGTACAGTGATTTTTTGTATCCCTTCCATCTTATTTTGATGCTTTCTGGATCAATCAATATATTGTCCATAGTATCTGTCAATATTGTAACTTATGGTTTAATTTTCTTTTCTTCGCACAAGTTTTTCTCTTTCTTTTTCAATTCCAGTTCTCTGTTGTTCTCTTTTTATTCTTTAATTTCAATTCCATTATAATACTTTGTTCTCAAGTTACCCTTTGTAATATTTTGTTAAGTTCTTTTACTTCAACATGTTTTCCCTTTGTTTTGGCTTCTCAACACTGCAGTGCAATTTTTGGAATATCTTCTGACATCCATTTTGTGGTGTTTTTTTTTCTCCTCTGTTTTTGTAATGACCTTTTGCTTTCTTCATGAATAATATCTTTTATATCATCCTGCAACTCATCTGGTCTTCAATCATTGTTCAGTGCCTCAAACCTATTCCTGAGATGATCCTGAAATTCGAGTGGAATAGATTCAAATCATATCTTGGTTCCTGTGGACTTATTTTTATTTTCTTTGGCCTTAATTTGAACTTGCATATGAATAATTGATGATCTGAAGCACAGTCTTCCCCTAGCCTAGCTCTGACTGCAGATATTGAGCTTTTCCAATTATTTTTTTCCACACTGTAGTCAGTCTTATTCTTATGAAGCCCATCAGATGAGATACAAATGCTGATTTGTGTCTTTTAAAAAAATGTATTTGTAAAAAAGTACAACATTTTATCATTTTATTTCCAGCCTCATTTTTATCACCAAGCCCATGTTTTCCAACTATTTCTTCCAAATTTAATTGACAATTGGGTCTAAACTGTTTGATCATTTTTTATTTTTTTTAATTTAGTTAACACACGTAAGCTAATTGGTCATTTTGATTTAGTTAACAGTCAAGGATAAGCTAATTGGTTTTGATGTCATCGTTAACAATCAAGTATAAACTGATTTGTCTTTTTTATTTCGTTAAGAATCAGGTGTGGGTTGGAAGCATTTTATTTAAACCAATTAGGACCCGGTGGGTAGGATGTTGTATTTAAAAGTCAGTTTAAAAGTGATATATGATATCACAGGAATCCAGAATTAAGGTTGCATAGCGGAGGGCATTGGGGGCTGGGGGATTGTATACCAAAGAAGAAGTTTATCTTTTACTTTTCAAAGAGAGGAGCAAACTGGGGGGAGAGTGGTAAAGAAAAAAGTGCAACAATGAATGAATGAAAATTTTTTTAAAAAGTTGGTTGGTATGAAGACTAATTTGCTATTAGAATTACAAACTAAAACTAGCAGTTTCTTATGTTTTTGGAGAAAATTGTTCTAAGTAGTACAGCACATGTTCGAGAGTTTGCGGTACTGAGGCAACCT
>NW_006399845.1:2949851-3029724 GCF_000299155.1 Elephantulus edwardii | reverse complement strand
CCTAGTCAAATGTCTTAAAGGTTGCCCATAGTGGACAGGTTTCATTAAAGCTCCCAATCTGAATTAATCTCCTGCATTAATTAGCCTCTTACTTGGTTTCACTAATTCCATGTCTCCACTGTTTCCAACTCATTTTTTCCAAGACAGTAGGAATTATTTTATCAGAACTCAAATTTTTACTTCAAGTTATTATTCATCATCTCCCATTTCTCATCTCAAGCATCACTTCCTTTTGGAAACTATCTCTGGCCTATCAGAGTAAAACAAATTCTTCTGCTTTATGCTATTTTATGGTTATCGTTGTGCCTCCAGTGTTATTATTGATGTTTCAAGGAATTATTCATATTGCCAAAACTGCAGAAATGTGAAATTGATGCGTTAACATGACAAGATGGCTAATGTCACTATTTTATCATGAATATTTATTGACTTAAGAAGAGATAAAAGATGTAAATATATATAAATTAGTATGTGCTGTCAAGTCAGAATTGACCCACAGCTGACTCTCCAGTGGATGTTCAGAGGTAGTAAATCACGTGGAAGAAACTGCCCTCTGTAGTGTTAACCTAAAGTTGGCTTGGTTTTTTTTCTGTTGTTTTTTTTAGCCATTATATTTATCCCCCTCTGGTTTCCAGCTACCGTAACTGCAGAAAAATGTTCTTGAAAATCAGCATGATCTTACAAGTTATCAACAGGTGTGGGACTAAAATAAGAAGAAGAGTGCTCCCCAAACTAAATGTCAAGAATTGAGGCAGGCAAGACTTGTGAAAGCATGACTTGAGGAAGTCTGGATCAAGCCCTGGTGTTGGAGAGACTATCGAATTGCTTGGAGAAACTGTGACGAGATAAAACAGAGAAGCCTTAAGGTAAAGTACGTAGTAAAAGAGTTTTGCTATTCTTGCCAGATACTTAAAGCAGAAGCTGACTTATAACTGCTTTGAAGCTTGCTGGATGATTTGGATTTGACTGCTGAACTAAAACCAGACTCTTGACTATTTGAGGAACTGTGTCTTGGAACTTGGGCTAAAACTTGGAATTGTATTGGGTGATTTTTTTTTATTCCTTTACTCTCCAACTTAATTCCCTAATAAACCTCATTCTTAGTACCATAATTCTGAGTCTGTGAGTCAGCAACAAATAATCTAACCTCTTGTTGTTGGTGTGGCTCTGGAGGCACCATGGGGCTATACTACAAGCTATTTATCTTCTTACTGCTCTGGGGGAGTGAGGGACTGTGTTATTCTTACTTCTCTGCCTCTTTCAGAAAGACATTCATGACTCTGTCTCCATGTTCCGTTTTCTCCTCTTTAGACATCATCGTTCTCCTTACAAAGCAACTTGTGGGTTCAAACAGTTTGCCTTTGAGACTACAGCATATATTCTTACCACTAAGCCACCAGAGCTCCTTATATAAGGAAATATACAGAGTAGATAGGTAGGTAGGTAAATAGATGATAGATAGATAAGTGAGAGAGAGGCAGACAGTCAGGTAGGTAGATTCTTACCAATAGAAGGTGGTCAAAGTGATGTCACACAGTACCTTAACTTGCTATCACCTTTCACTCTTTTCTGTTGGATGTCATACACCATGTGAGATAAGTGACTGCTCTAATACCATCACCATGTCAGAAGAACAAATCACATGTATAAACACCAGAAGATATGAGTCCATTGAAGAAAAGAAAAGAAGGTAAGTAATGCTGAGTGTCATACCTCTGAGTAAAGAGGTCATCTTGAATGCCAAGCCTAACTGAATCTTCAGATGACTACAGCTTCAATGTCTAAGTGACTTTAATCACATAAAGGAGCTGTTAGTTCAACTTCAGTATTGTGGGAAATGATAATTGTTTTAAATGATCCAGTTTTAGGATAGTTTTTTGGTGAAATAGCAGAAAACCAGAACAAGTCAGTAAATACTCAGTAACCACCTAATATAAACTCAAATTAGTGTTGAGTCCTCTTTGACTCATAATAACCTAATGTATGTCCATAGAGAACTGGAGTTTTCAAAGTCTGGCATTTTTGTAAATAGATCACAAGGTTTCATTTGCTCAACAACTGGTCATTTGCACTATCCAGAGACTCCCATATGTCTTGTTGTTGTGTGCTGTTGAGTCTGAACTGACTCATAGTTGACCCTCCAGCAGGTTTTTAGGGACAGTTTAAATGGATGGGAGGAGATTTCCAGTATTTTTTTTTTCTTGCAGAGCAGTTGGTGGATTCAAGCTTGGTCCTATATATTGTTGGCTACATAGCAACAACAACAATAGGAAACAAGATTTGTCATCTACTTCTGACAAAAAAAGGCTTCTGAAAACCCCTAAGTCTAGTTGAATCAAATCTGCTTTCTAACAACCTTGTAAATCAGAGTGGTGGGAATATGGAGCAGTTTCCACCTGCCGGGGCAGTATCTATGCAGCATTGTAGGAGCCCTAGGAAAGAGTAAAACTGTCTCATAACTTCTAAAACTGTAATCCCTAGAGAAGCAGAAGGTTTTTTTTTTTTTTTGTTTTCTTTAGAATGAAGGAACCTATTGATGTCTCAATTACAACAAAGCATTTAACTGCTGTGTGCTAGGGCTCCTTATCTAGTAAATAAGTACTTGAGTTAATTCTACCTCATAGTGATCATCAAATTTCTGGGAAGAGGCTGGAAATCTCTAGTGGAAGAAATTACCTATCTTTCTGCCTTGGAACAACTATTGAATTTGAACCACTAGCCTTTGGGTTATCAGTCCAATGTGTTACATACTGTATGCACCATTTCCAAACTTCACTGTCAAGGAGTTGGAGTTGACTCATAGATAACGCTATAGTGGGTTTCCAATGTTGTAAATGCCATGAGAGGAATTGTTCATCATTCTTCAGCACAGTCATTATTGTTGTTGTATGTCATCGGGTTGCCTATGACTAATAGCAACCCTATGTACAATACCTCTGAACACTGCTCTATCTTGAACCAGTCTAACTGACTTTGACACATCTAATCCCAATGCTACAGTCACCATGTCAATCTGTCTCCTCTGGGGTCTTCCTCTCCTGCACTGTTCCTTCACCTTTCCAAGCATGATATCCTTCTGCAAGGACTAGTCCCTTCTGGCCCAATGTATGTGAGACAGAGTCTAAAAATCCTTGCCTCCAAGGAACAGCCTGGATCAGGTATGCCTTAGTCTCTAGACTGACATCATTGCTCTTTAACACTTCAGCCAGGTCTCTGACAACACACCTCCCAGTGCAATTCATCTTTTGATTTCCTGACTGCTTGTGCCAAGCAAGCTAAAATTGTAAGCAATTTCAGTCTCTCTCTTCTTCATCCTTCATGGTGCTGCCAGTTGCCCAGTGATCAGAATCTTTGTCTTCTTACTGGTAAGATTCAACCCATATTGAAGACTATAGTCCTTGAACTTCTGCAGCAAATGACTTAGGTCTTCCTTAGTTTCAGCAAACAGGGTTGTATCATCTGCATAATGCAGGTTGTTGATGAATCTTCCTTCAAGCCTGATGACACTCTCTTCCTCATAAGTCCAGACTCCCAAATGATCTGTTCCTCATGTAGATTGAAAAGGTATGGAGACAGGATGCATCCTTTTCTAATTTCCAACCATTTAGTGTTTCTTTGCTCTGTTCTAACCATTGCCTCCTTGTCCACGTATAGGTTTCACATGAGCACAATCAAGTGTTCTGAGGTTTCAGTACTTCTCACGGTTAGGCACAATTTGTTGTAATCTACACAGTCAAATGCCTTTGCACAGACAATGAAGCACAGATAGATATTTCTCTGGTACTCTTTACTCTCTGCCAACACCCATATGGTATTGCCAATAATGCCTTTATTACAATAGCTAGTTCTAGACCCAGCTGTATTTCTGGTAGTTCTCTGTTAAGGTACTGTTCCAGTAATTTTTGGAAAATCTTCAGTAACATTTTGCTTGTGTGGTGATATTGTTCAGTAATTTTTACACTCTATTGGATCAACTGGTTTTGGGATAGAAATAGATATCATCCAGTCATTCGGCCAGGTAATTGCCTTCCACGTTTCTAGGAACAAGCTGGAGTTACTAATGGATTAGAATCACAATAGAGGTGTGATCTTTGGGTTAAAATGTTACTTCCTATGAATTACACCAAAGTGATCTTTTTGTTGTTTGTTGTTGTTGTTGTGTGCCATTGAATCGTTTGTGACTCATAGTGACCCTATGTGCAACAGCACTAAACTCTACCCTATCCTGTGCTAGTCTCACTATTTCTGATACACCTAGCCCCATTACCCCAGTTACTGAATCAATCCATCTCATTGGGGGTCTTCCTCTCCTGCGGTGTCCCTCTACCCTCCCAAGCATGGTGTCCCTCTCCAAGGACTGGTGCATATATGTCCAAAGTATGTCAGACGAAGCTTCAGAATCTTTGTCTCTAAGGACCAGCGTGGCTTCACACTCTCCAGGACAAACCCATTCTTGGCAGTCCATGCTATATTCAATACTTTTCTCCAACATCACAGCTCAAAGGCATCAATTCTCCTTCTATCATCTCTAGTCATTGTCCAGCTCTCTGATACATAGCACATGATTGCAAAGACCATTGCATGTATGAGACAAACCTTAGTCTCCAGACTGGCATTGCTGCTCTTCAGTACTTTAGAGAAGTCTCTAACTGCTGACTTTCCCATCGCAATACATCTTTTAATTTTCTGACTGGTGGTGCCAAGAGTGTTAACTGTGGAGCCAAGCAAACAAAAACTTAAACTATCTCGATCTCTTCACCATCCATCACAATGCTACCAATCGATCCAATGGTGAGAATCTTTGTTTTCTTGATATTGAGCCTCAATCCATACTGAAGACTGCAGTCCCTGACCTTCCACAGCAAGCACTTCAGGTACTCTTCAGTTTAGCAAGCAGCCTTGTGTAATCTGCACAACGCATATTGTTGATGAGTCTTCCTGCAATTCTGATGCCACATTTCTCCTCAAACAGCCCAGACTCCCAGATAATCTGTTCTGCATAAAGATTAGATGGTGTTAAATGCATTTTTTGTTGAGTGAATTTATGTTCAACTTCAATGTTCAAGAGAATAAACATAGACAATACAGAGCAATGTCTTCTTTGACCAAGATGTACAAGGCCTCCAATTCTAAGTTTCCTGTCAGAAATACTTTTCTTTAGAAAGCCTTCTCCAATGGAAGAACATCAGAACACTGACAGTTCTAAACTTGAGGGATTTCTCCCCACCACCGGGCCATCTTTGACCTCAGGAGCAGCCAAGATTCTGAGGGGTTATTCCTGGGGTGTAGGAATAACGCTGTGAAATAATTTGTTGATTGGCAGCTAAAAGCTCAGAATTTCATTCTTAGAAAGTATTAAGGTTCAAAGAAAAGACATTTAGCAGCTTACATGTGATGACTCATATCCCATCACAGTTTCATATCTCCATCTCTATTTAACCACAAGCTGGAACATTTAACTGCACAGAGTGATTCCTTTTAATCTAACAATAACGGAATCTGAGTAATGAGTGAACAATCTGAATTTTTAGAAGGTGGTGAATCCATCAACCTTATGTTGTCTCAATTTTGACTTTTTTTAAAGAGGTTAACATGATACAGGAAGAGATCCATTTCTTTATAAAACAATTTTGCATAGCCTTAGAAAAGCTCTGCATATCAAAATAAGTTCTTATCTGCAGACATATGTAAGTCTCAAATTGTTAAAATACTTTTGGGGTAAGTAAATGTGTCCTTTACTGGACATAGGAAACAAAAAATGTCTTTTGGTTGGGTCCCTCAAAAATATTATTTTGAATACTTAACAGGTATACAGATATAGACAGAGGAGGAAGAACAGACCTAAACGGATGTCAGAAGAGACTCAATATTGCACAAGGAAGAAATCAAGATATTAAAGAGCTGAACAGAAGATTTCAAAAGGCAGCGCAGCAAGACAAAGTGAAGTATTATAATGAAATGTACAAAGACCTGGAGTCAGAAAATCAAACAGGCTGACCTCACTCAGTATATCTTAAGCTCAAGGAACTGAAGAATAAGTTTAAGCCTCAAGATGAAATACTTATGGGTGCTTTGAGCAGAATATCAAATGATCCTGGAAGTATTGTAAGAAGATGTAAAGAGTACACAGAGTAATTATACCAAAGGGAATTGGCAGACTCAGAAGAATCTCAAGAAACAACATAGGAGCAGGAGAATGTGATGATGAAAGAAGAAGTTCAAACTGCAATGAAAGAATTGGCTAAAAATAAAAAATTGGCTAAAAATAAGAATTGATGGTATATCAATTAACATATTTCAATTAATAGATGCTGTGATCTGACAGATTGTGGAAATTATTGAACAATATCATGAATATCACAAGAAAGCAAGATTCTGCTGAAGATTATCCAAAAATGACTGGAAGAGCACATCAACAGAGAACTACCAAAAATGTAGTCGGGGTTTAGATGGGGTTTTGGTACTAGAGATATTGTAACTAATGTTAGATGGACCTTGGCTGAAAGCAGGGAGTTTCAGAGGAATCTGAATTTTATTGATTATGAAGTGGTATATGACTATGTGGATCACAAAAAATTGTGGCTACTCTGAGAAGAAGGGTGATCCTAGAACACTTAATTGTGCTAATGTGAAACCTATATTTGGACCAGGAGGGAGTCATTAGAACACAGCAAGAAAACACTGCATGGGTCAAAATTGGGAAGGT
Organism: Elephantulus edwardii; assembly: GCF_000299155.1. Taxonomy (NCBI): domain Eukaryota; kingdom Metazoa; phylum Chordata; class Mammalia; order Macroscelidea; family Macroscelididae; genus Elephantulus; species Elephantulus edwardii. Next base: position 3,023,018 of record NW_006399845.1, on the reverse strand, counting down.
TGTGTGCCAGGGATGTATCCTAGCTCCATACCTTTTCAATCTTTATGCAGAACAGATTATGCAGGAGGCTGGGCTGTATGAGGAGAAATGTGGCATCAGGATTGGAGAAAACTTCTCAACAATCTGAGTTATGCAGATGACACAACTCTGCTTGCTGAAGATGAGGAGGACCTGAAGTGCTGTTGTGGAAGATCAGGGACTGTAGTGTTCAGTATGGATTGTGGTTCAATATCAAGAAAATGATGATTCTCAGCACTGGGCAGATTGGTAGCATTATGATGGTTGGTGAAGAGATTGAGATTGTTCACAGTTTTAGTTTGCTTGGCTCCACAATCAACATTCTCAGCACCAGCAGATAGGAAATTAAAAGATATATTACGATGGGAAAGTCAGCAGTTAAAAACCTCTCTAAAGTACTGAAGAGCAACAATGTCAATCTGGGGACTAAGGTGCAGCTGATGCATGCCATGGTCTTTGTAATCATTTCCCATGCCTCAGAGAGCTGGACATTGACTAGGGGTGTTAGAAGGAGAATTGATGCCTTTGAGCTGTGGTGTTGGAGAAGAGTGTTGAATGTATCATGGACTGCTAAGAGAATGAACAGGTTTATCTTGTTAAGGGCAAAGCTTGGCTTCTCCTTGGACGCAAAGATTCTGAATCTTTGTCTGACATACTTTGGACATGTTGTAAATAGAGACCAGTCCTTGGAGAGGGATGTCATGCTTGGGAGGGTAGAGGGACACCATAGGAGAGGAAGACCCTCAATGAGATGTATTGATTCCATGACTGGGGTAATGGGGGGGTAGGTGTGTCAGAAAGAATGAGATTGGCACAAGACAGAATAGGGTTTAGGGCTGTTGTATATATGGTCGCTATGAGATGCAGACAACTTGATGGCATGGCACATAACAACAAACAACAACTACCCATATAATTTTGTTATTGTTGTTGTTAAGTGGTTGTGACACCATTGTCAGAAGATGGATCTTGAAAAGCAAAGAGTACCACAAGATTGTGTATCTCTGTTTCATTGACTATTCAAAGGTATTTGACTGCATAGATCACAATAAACTATGGCTAACTTTGAGAAAAAGAGGAATCCCAGAAGACCTGATTGTGCTCATGTGAAAGCTATACTTGGACAAGGAGGCAGCTCTCAGAAAAGAGCAAGGGAATACATGGTTCAAAAATCAGAAAAGGAATACATGAGGGATATATCCTGTCTCTATACCGTTTCAATCTGTATGAGGAACAGATAATCTGAGAAGCTGGACTTTATGAAGAAGTATGTGGCATCAGGATTAGAGGTAGACTCATCAACAACCTGTGTCATACAGATGACACAATCTTATTTGCTGAAGCTGAGAAGGGCCTAAAGCTGTGTGTAACTTGCCATTTGGATTGAAGCTCAACATCAGTAAATCAAAACTTCTCATCACTAGGCCAACTGGTAGTGTCATGATGGATGAAGGAGAGATTGAGATTGTTAACAATTTCAGCTTGCTTGGCTCCTCAATCAACAGTCTTGGCACCTGCAGTCAGAAAATCAAAAGATAAATTGCACTGGGAAAGTGTGTTGTTAGGGACCTCACCAAAGAGCTAAAGAGCAATGATGTCAGTCTTGAGACTAAGGTATGCCTCATCCAGGCCATGGTCTTCACAATTACTTACTATGCATCAGAGAGTTCGACAATAACTAAGGATAACAGAAGAATTGATGCCTTTGATTTGTGGTGCTGGAGGAGAGTATTTAACATACCACGGACTGCCAAGTGAACTAACTGCTCTGCTCTGGAAAAGGTGAAACCAAGCTGTTCCTTGGAGGCAAGGATTTTGAGACTCTGTCTCACATACTTTGGGCATATAGTCAGCAAGAAGAGATCATTCTTTGGAGAAAGATATCACACTTGGCAGACTCAAAGGACAGTACAGGAGAGGAAGACATGAGATGGATTGACATAGTGAAATGGATTAACACATGCATAGGATGGATTGACACAGTGACTGAGGTAATGAGGTAGGTATGTCAGAGACCTTGACATTGCTCAGGATAGAGGAGGGTTCAGAGCTATTGTGCAGAGATAGGGTTACGATGAGGCATAGTCGACTCAACGACACCTAGGAACAACAACTCATACATTGTATATACAGACACAGTGCACATACACAAATATACGCTGTCAGATGTTCTCAGAGTTCAGACTTTGATCTACATTACCTTCTATCACTAAACTGTACTCTCAGTATGTTTTAAATGAAAGGATATTTTGCAATGCAATGCTATATATTTATAAAATATAAAGAATTTTTATATGGAACAGAAAATAAAAATATATGACATTTTGTATTGCATGTGGTTTTATAGTGAAGACCATGGCCTGGATCAGATATACTTGCAAGGGTCGAGGGACAGGGTGGGAGACGAAGTCTCTGGATGAGATTGATTGGAGTAATGAGGATAGGCGTATCAGAGCTGGTGAGATTGGTTCAGGATTGTGCATAGGGTCACTATGAGTTATGTGACTCGGTGGCACATCACAACAACAACAACAACATATTCTTTTATAACATATACAATACATAATTTTAAATATAAATTAAAAATGTGTTTTTAAGAGATTTCCCAAAGTTTCCTTCCTTCACTTTACTGTTGTAGTTATCCCTGTTTACTCCTCCACCAGCCTTGTTACAGCCTCTGATGGTGAGTAAAAGCAGTAAAAACTAGTAATCTTCTTATTTGTGGTGAATCCTGTGCTATAAGCAGGAGTCCTGGCAGCATTGTGTGTTGTATATTGGCTGCTAATTAAGCAGTCAGCAGTACAAGTTTCCGTTTGAGCCTCAGTTCTCGATTTTTTATTCCAAGCAATGGAATTGCTGCGTCATATGGAATCTCTATGTAGCAGCATTACTCACCATCACAAAAACATGGCAACAGCCCAGCTGTCTAACCAAAAATGAATGGATTGTGAAGTTGTGGTACATTCATACAATGGAATACTACACAGCACACAGGAGCAATGATTTTATAAATTAACTTGGGAGAAACTGAAGAGCATAATTCAATCGCACAAAGACAATTACTGTTTTAAACCATTATTGTAGAATGAGTATGAGAATCCAAGGCAGGGGGTGGAAATAGAGGGGTGTGGGTGGGGGGATAGAGTGTTAATCATAAGTTTGCATAATGTGATGGTTGGGTGGGGTGAAGGGAAAGGGAAAGATATTTTGTGAAAAACAATGTATTCAAACTTTGTAAATAAATCATAATAAAATTTTTTAAAAGGTAATCGGTAAAAATCCATGAGTTTTTTGTGGGACCAAAAATGGACAGACTCTCCAAATAAAAATTTTGGTTGTAATTATGTGAGCTCTGATGGCCAGGTGGCAATAAGGTGCTCAGCAACCCCAGAGACACTCGGTTCCAGACCACCAGCTGCTCTGTGGGAGAAGGATGGGCAACCTCTTCTCATGGAATTAACTGTCTATGAACCCGCCGAGGGTCAGCTATGGCTTGGTTCCAACTCTGTGGTACAAAACAGCAACAACAGCAACAATTATGTGCCATCAAGCAGAGAGTGATCCCTAGCTGACCCTCCAGTAGGTTATTAGAGGCTATAAATCGTACAAGAGGAGACTGTCCAGCTTTCACCCATGAATCACATGGTGGATTTAAACTATTTTGGGGTTAGCAGTTCAACTCCTTACCACTAGGTCAGCAGGATTAACAGTGCAAGTGGGTTTAGTTCGGTTTTATTCTCTAAATTACTATAAGCTCAGTAGCCTGTCACAAACCCCACCACTTTCACACCACTGTGCTAGATATGGTTGTAGTGTTCTAGTACAGACATTACAGCCAATTGAGTGCACTGGAGACAAGAGGATTAGTTAATATTTTCCTATAAATTAACAAGTAATATAAAAGATGCAAGACAAACACTAAGGTTGTATTTTGAAATATATTTCCCTCCTCAATGGCATGGGTAACTTTTTTGTTGAATAAGATAATAACTTCTAAACCTTGAAAGAACATTTATTGAATTGTTTTATTGTCAAAGTAAAAAATACAGACATGACACACTTTTAAATTTAATCTGCACAACTCTCTTATGCCTAGACAATCAATAAAACATTAAATTAGAATGACAAAATTTATGTCCATTAAACTGGGCCACAACTGAAAATCATAAGTATTTCGTGACATATACCTGTTTTGTCCTGTGTAAACAGAGACTGGTTACTTGTGTAACTCTCTGCTATTTTTCATAGTTCAATTAACATGGTGGTAATTAAAAAATAAAGTGACAATCTTAGTCATTCTAATGCTTATTTTGTATCTTCCACCAATTGTTGCTGTTCATTGCCTTCAATTCAAGCATGACTCAGAGTGATCCTAGGAACGAAAGGCCTGAAGTCCCTCTACAACTATCAACATTTATCAAAGTTCATAGAGTTTTTGGAGGCATATTATTTAGGAAGTGGATGCCACTCCTGGGTCCAGGCCTGTCATAGTATGTTATTGTTTTATGTGCCATTATGTCACCTGCATGCAGCAGCTCTGAGCCCTGCCCTGTCCTGAGCCAGTCTCACTAACTCCAACACACCAACACCCATCGCCCCAGTTATTGTATCAATCCATCTCATCCGGGGTCTCCCTCTCCTGCACTATTCGTCCACCCTTTCAAGCATGATGTCCTTCTCCAAGGACCTATCTCTCCTGGTCACATGGCCAAAGTAAATGAGGCAGAGCTTCAAAATTTTAGCCTCCAAGGAAACACGTGGTTTCACCCTCTCCATCATATGTTCAAGGCTCTACTTCATCACCACAACCTAAAGGCATCTAGTCTTCTTCTGTCATCCTTAGACATTGATTATACAGTACTATCAGTATTCAAGAGTCATAGAGTAAACATTATTTATATTTCCACTCTGGTACTTAGTTTTCCAGAAAATAACTCCAACACTAATATTTACAGGTTTATTCTCTACTGAGATATGTAGAATACTTTACAATCTCCCTTATGAGCATGACACTCTTTTAAAATGGTTAGATTAAGGATACACTAAAATAACAAAAAAAAGTCTTCTGTGAAAAGTAAAGTCTCATCAGTTAGGCTATTTTATCATTTATATCTAATAAATCATCTATGTACAAACATTGTTCTTAATAAAATACGTAGAATTAATTCTGGTGTTTTCCCCAGCACAAATCTGTTAACATAGTAGGTTTTGTGAATGAACAAAAGCAACACTCAGTATAAATTTTGGACTGACATCAGGGTTGGGGTAAGACTGAGAAAAACTAGATAGACTGACTTGAAACAGATGATGGCAAGAACAGTTTAAAAGCAATATATGATAGGGTATTATTATTATCACAGGAATCCACAATTAAGGTTGCATAGTCGAGTGCACTTTGGACGGGGGGATTGTATACCAACGAAAAAGTTTATGTTTTGCTTTTCAAAGAGAGGAACGAACTAGGGTGGAGGGGGTAGAGAAAAAAATGCAACAATGAATGAATGGAAATCCAAAATCTCTGTTAATGGTCATTAAAATTGATAAAATAAAATTTAAAAAATTGTGATATTTCATGTGACTAAAAGACATAAAAAAGCTTATTTTTTAAAAATTATAAATGCTGAATTCTTAAAGAAATTAAAACTTTAAAAGTTACAGCAATATGTACACAAAGAACTTCCAGAAATTCAAGGTGAATTCAGAAGAGGCCATAGAACAAAAGATATCTTTGCTGATGTCAGATAGATCTTGACTGAAACGAAATACCAGAAAAATATTTATCTGTTTTTTATTGACTATTCAAAGACATTCAACTATATAAATTATAACAAAATTATGGATAAGATTGTGAAAAATTGGAATCATATCACTCTTAATTGTGTATACGTAGAACTTATACCTAGATCAAATTGCAGTCCTTTAAACAGAAAAAAAGAACACTGGATAGCAGTGAGTCTGGAAATGTGTATATCAGAATTATATAATTTCAATATATTTATTCAATATATATGCTAAGCAAATAATATGCATGTCATATCTCCATATCTTTTCAATCAATATGCAGAATAGATCATTCAGGAGGCTGGGCTCTATGAAGAGAAATGTGGCATCAGAATTTGAGGAAGCCTCATCAACAACCTGCGTTAGGCAGATGACACAACCTTGCTTTCTGAAACTGAAGAGGAGATGAGTAATTTGCTGCAGAAGGTCTAGGGTCTTCAATATGAATTGAAGCTCAACATTAAGAAAACAAAGATTCTCACCACAAGGCTAATTGTCAGTCTCATAATAGATGGAGAAGAGATTGAGATTGTTAACAATTTCACCTTACTTGGTTCCACAATCAAATTTCTTAGCACCAGCAACCAGGAAATCAAAAGATTAATTAAGAAAGCTGTCGGGAACATCTTTATAGTGCTGAAGAGTAACACATCAGTCTGGAGACTAAGGTGTGCCTGATAAGGCCATGTTCTTTGCAATTACTTGCTATGCATCAGAGAGATGAATAACGACTCAAGATGATAGAGAAAAAATTGATACCTTTGTCTTGTGGTGCTGCAAAAGAGTGCTGAACATACTACGGACTGCCAGGAGAACAAAGAGGTCATTCCTAGAGAAGGTAAACCAAATGCTTCCTGAAGGGAAGGATTTTGAAGCTCCGTCTCACATACTTTGGCCAGATGGCCAGGAGAGACCAGTCTCTGGAGAAGGACATCATGCTTGGAAAGGTCGAGGGAGAGTAAAGGAAAGAAAGATCCAAAATGAGATACATTAAAGCGGTAACTGGGCCAATGGAGGTAGATGTGTTAGAGACAGTGAAACAGGCTCAGGATAGGGCAGGGTTCAGAGTTATATAGAGTCGTTTTGAGTCATAGGCGACTCGACAGCATATAACAAAGATAAGACTCTATGAAGAATAGCTATGCATCAGGATTAAAGGAATAGTCATTAACAACCTGTGATTTGCAGGATACAACTTTACTTTCTGAAAGAGGACATTAAGCACCTACTGTTGAAGATTAAAAACTACAACCTTCAATATAGCTTCTATCTACCATAAGCAAAACAAACATTTTCTCAATTGGACAAATAGAGAATGTTATGATAATTGCAGAAAGATTGAAGTTGTAATTTTACTTGGATCCACAAACATTGTCCAAAGAGAAGCAGTCAGGAAATCAAAGGACACATTGCATTTTGCAACTCTCTTTAAAAGGCCCAGCTATTTCACTACTTGGAATATACCCTGAGAATATGATAATTGAGGCACAAACTGAGATTTGTACACCAATATTCATAGCAGCATTATTCACCATCTCAAGAGCATGGAAACAGCCCAAATGTCCAACCACAAACAAATAGATTGAAAGATTATGTATGGTACATTCACACAATGGAATACTATGTAGCACACAGGAGCAATAACTTTGTAAATTATTACCTAATTTGGGAGGGACTGGAGAGGATTATGCTGAGTAAACTCATTTAGTCCCACAAAGATAAATACTGTATAAAACTGTTATTGCAGAATGAGTATAAGGATCCAGGAAGAGTGGGAGAGCCTGAAAGCAGAGGGACGTGGATGTGCAGGCGAGGAGGGATTAATCATTGAGTTGCACAATTTGATAGGTGGAGGGTGAGGGAAATTGAAAGAATTTGTTCAAATTTGTATTCCAATTTTGTAAATAAACTAGTAGGGGGGAAAAGTTATAAACAGTAATATCACTTTGATATCTATGGTGTAGCAGACCCAAGCCATTGTGGCTTCAGTTGCATAATATTCTGGTGGTGTAGCAGTAAGAATCTGAGCTGCAATTCTAAATGCCCTCGGTTCGAATCCACTAGCTGCTCCATAGGAGAATGTACAATCTTCTTCCACATTTTTGCTGCTTCTGAAAATACTCTGGAGAATAAACTATGGGTTATTTCTGACTCGATGGTCCATAGCCGTAACATTGTGCATATGAAAGTTGGACAACAAATTAAAAAGACAGGAAGATAATGGATATGTTTAAATTGTGGTGTTGAGAATGAATATTGCATATGCCATGGACTTTAACAGGGATAAACAAGTCAGTCTTGGCAGAAGTGCAACCAGAATTCTCCTTAGATATAAGAAGATTTTTATTCACACATTTTATATAAGAGTTAGAAGTATGCCATGCTTGGCAAAGTAATGGTGAAAACAAACAAACAAACCCTACCAAAAGCGAAACCTTCAAATTAATTGCTGTCTAATAGGAACTTGCTCGTAATTGAACCTCTGGTGGGTTTTCCTACTGACTATAAATTGCATAAGAAGAGAGTGCCTTTTTTCTGCAGAGTCAATGATAGGGTCAAATTAACCGAAAGCCACAGTTTTTGGGTCAGAACCACAATTTCCTCAGGATCATGCCACCAGAGTCAGTAAAAAAGAAGACACTCAATAAGGTGAATTTACACAGTGGTTACAATAATCAGCTCAAATAAATTAACAGTTTTGAAGGTGGCACTTGTCAGGACAGTCATTCTGCTGTAGAAAGAGTTGCTTTGAGTTGAGTCAACTCAACAACAGCTAACAAAAGTGGCTTTACTACAAGGATTTAAGAGAGATGAATCATATTCAAGACTCTCAGAGAGGTAACATCAGATTCACTATTTGTAAAAGTTTCATGCAGTGTTTCAATAGGAAATTATTATCATGATTTTAGAATATTATTATATTGTTATGGCTAAGACGTCATAAATTTGTCCTTTGCTGTACTATGAATATGGATCTCTTTATACCGATTTGCTCTGTAAATTTTCACTCAAATCATAAATAAAAGTTTTAAAAAATCCCTGGAGTTTATTATTCTCTACCTCTCATAGATGACTTTTAGTAGGTTTTCCAAAATTATAAATCACGCAGGAAGAGATTGCCCTTCTTTCTCCTGAGGAGATACTGGTAGATTTAAATTACCAAAAAGTCTTGGCTTTGGGGTTAGCAACACAACTTCTTATAGATGGTGACACCAGAAATGGGGAAAATTTTTGTAAGTCCAACTTAAGGTTCTTTGTTAATTTTTTAACCTTCTAATATGTGCTGAAACTGAGGAGGACCTGAAGCACTTACTGAAGAAGGTCAAGGACTGCTGCATTCAATATGGATTTAGGCTCAATATCAATAGATTATCTCTATCATCCATAGTCATTGTCTAGCTTTCTAATGCAGAATGAACTATTGTGAAGACTAGGGCTTGAATCAGGCACACTTTAGTCTCTAGCATGATATCATTGCTCTTTAGTACTCTGGAGAGATCTCTGAGAGCAGAATGTCCCAGTGCAATTTGTCTTCTTATTTCCTAGCTGCTAGACCAAGGATATTGATTGTGGAGCCATGTAAATGGAAGCTGTTAACAATCTCAATCTCTTCACTGTCTGTCATAATGCTGTCAACTGCCCTGTGGTGAGAATTTTCTTTTTATTGATGTTCAGCTTCAATCCATATTAAAGGCTCCTGTCCTTGACCTTCTGCAGCAAATGCTTCAGGTATTCCTCACTTTCAGCAAGCAAGGCTGTGTCATCTGCATAACACAGGTTATTGATGAGTCTTCCTCCAATGTTGATGCCACATGAACCTATATTAATAATTTTTTTCAAATGAAGAAATAACTTCAGAAAAATGACAAAGCCAAACATTTTTCTCAGTTACTAATCATGGTCTTGTTCTAATAATCTCATAGTTTTTTGGAGAAGGAATTTGCAAAACAATTTTTTAGTATTTATATGATCTAAGAAGTATTAAAAGTAAACAAACAAATAAAAACAGGCATTGAGTCTATTCCAGCTCTTAGTGAAACAAGGTTATTACTCTTTATTGTCTCGCTTTTCTCCCATGAAGGGCTGGTAAATTCAAACCACTCACCTTTTGGTTAGCATCCCAGCATCAGTGAATGTGGAATCCAATTCCACAAGGAATGATATATTAGTAATAAACATATTAAATATTTCATAAAGAAGAACTGAAAAGAATGGGTGCTAGAAGCTTAGAATTCCTATGCAAAACACTATGTGATACTAAAATTCTCTTTCCTCTATTGACAGCAAGCAGAAAAGTGCCAAGAAATAGTAAATGATTTTCAGAGAAGAAATATACTGAAGACTGTTTTATGAGACTCTGTGCTCATTGGTATGGAGATAGAATTACTTTACCAGAAGATAATATCTTTACTTTAAGCAGTATATTGGTGAAAGAATATTACCATCAGTAAGAATGCAATTACCATTACAACTCGTTCTTAGCCATTTTTAGATGCATTGTGTTTCACGTTGCCAGGTTTCAAGAAGGTTATTGTCTTCTTATTTCATAGATATAGTGATTCTGCAAGTTAAGCAGTGTGTAGAATAACCAAGAGACTGACCATGGAAATATTAGATATTGAACCCCATCAATCTGAGAATGTTTCGCTCTAAAGCTGTTGTGAGTTACTTGACTACAATTCCTTAGACTCTAAATGTAAGGAAAATACTAGCCTGGGCTGAACAGACACTTTAGAAAAACCACAGGGAGAGTTGCTATCGTTGTTAGTTGTAATCAAGTCAACTCCAACTCAAGGTAATCTTGCATATAGCAGAATAAATGTTTTCCAGTGTTGTGGCTTCTTTATAACCATTGGTATGTGGAGTCCACTGTTTGGATTCATATGTTAACCTATTTCATTAAGCATTTCCGCCTAGTTATAATCTCCTTTTGGAGAGCTCTGCTGACATAATCTACAGGCAGTTGTTGCACTGCTAACCCACAGGTGGTGCCTTTCTGGTGGTTTCAAATCCAGCAGGGCCGCCCGGGGAGAATTTTAAAGCTTGCCATTACCAGTGTAAATAATCTAGCTTTGAAGAGGCAGTCAAGGAGAAAAATCATAGTGATGGGGGATCTGTAGTACACCAAGAGGACTCCCAGAAATCTTCCTCACTGGACTTTCTACTCTACTCCAAAGCAAGTGCGTACCAGTGGGAAGATGGTCCATCAGATCTCTGGAAGGAGAATGAGATACGTAGTTACATAGGGCCCTGTTCAGTACCATCATTTTCATCAAGAAAACAGATTTAATGTCTATAGACTTGAACAAATAGGAAAATTTTCAATGTCATTAAGCACTGGACTCCTGACAGTTGAAAGTTTACTAAATATATTCAAAAGAAGGACTGATAACATAGATTAAAATTCTGAAAACTTCTGGTTTTGTACTTGCTACATTACTTATGAACATAATTTACTAGCACAGCAGGCCTGAGGTATTGGCTTGACCATGAAACTAGGTCTTGAATTTGGGCTTTATGCAATCTGTATAATACAGATAATTGGTTTTGCTTTTCTAAAATCTAATACTTGGAATAAAATGAGATGATATATAGAAAATTAGTTGGTGTTATTAGGTGCTACTAGAAGTGGGCCTCTACTTCCTAAACAACATGCCTCTGGAAAAATCTATGAACTTTGAGAAATTATGATAGTTATAGAAAGGCTTCAGACCTTTTGTTCGTAGGGTTGTTATGAATCATGCTTGACTTGACAGCAACCAACAACAACAAAAGGTTTTTCTGACTCAGAGTTACTCTATGAATCACAGGTGGAAACCTTGCCCCATTGTGCACCATTCTCACAAACTCTTCCATGTTTAAACACTTTACAATAGTTGCTTGTGTCAATCCATAGCATCAAGTGCCTTCCCCTTCGTTGCTAATCCTTCACTTTTCCAACCATGATGCCTCTTAGATTGAGCTTAGCACATCATCATAGCTCAATGAATTATTGTTATAATGGTTCCTTTTCATTGGCACCATTATTATTTTCTGTTGCTTTCATCTGCCATATAGTAAGTCTCCTACTCCTGTGCCTTCTGACATCTTTAGTCTGAAAACTCCACTGGTGGATTCTAACCACATACCTTTGAAATTGAAGCATAGCTTCTTCCCACGAGGCCACTAGAGCTCACTATAAATATGTATGTATGTATGTTGTTGTTGTATACCTTAGAGTTGGAACCTCATAACCGACCCTCCACCTGTTTTCAAAGGCAGTTAGCTGCATGAAAGGAGATTGCCAATCTTTCTCCTGCAGTGCAGCTGGTGCACTTGAACTACGTGCCTTCAGGAATGTAGTGCAGCTTCTTGCCACGAAGCCACCAGTGCTCCCTATAAATATGTATAGGTATAGAAATTGTTGTTGTTGTTTTTTACTCTTCTTCAACTGATTCCGTTTGGTTTAACCATAAGACCTAGAGATACTTACATGCTATTACACAGAGCCAACATTTCATTCTTAGATCCATTCATATTATTTCATTGATTTGATAGACACTAATTGTATAATTTGCATGCCTTTAGAAGTCCAGTCTTTCTGTTTTGGTGTGGGAAGGCTCTGGGTCATCTTTGGCTGGCTGGAAGCCTCTTGCTGGGAACCAATGAGAGCCTGAAGCATGGGCCTAAGGCCTTTTAAGCACGGGCCTGCGACCTTTCAAAATTCATTTGGGCCATAGGGCCACAGGCTCTCCGGTCTGATTGTCATTGTTTTAGAAATGAACACTCCTATGTGGTACTCTTCTGTCATTTCTCTGCATTTAGATAATTTTGGATTTCTGTTATCCTGAACAATTTGTCATTGGTCTGTCAAGTGCCATAATGGTTACACTTGGTTGACAATAATAACTGGTTAGCAAACAAATTAAGACAGACTGGGAAGTAGGAGTGGCATCAACTTCCTAAACATGCTTGTGGAAATGCTATGAAATAAGAGAAAGGACAATTGTTATAGAATAATTTTAAAGTCTTTTGTTTATGGCAGTACTCAATGACACTTAACAATAACAATATATATTGCCAAGCCCTTGTCTCCAGTTTGGACTTCAATTGGCTTGACTCTGTATGATGGCTTTCTTGTTTTGAGGTGTTTAAACCTCTTGTTTAAAGTCAATAAGACCTCCAGGAGGATATCTGCATTTAAGGCCAAGCCTTTGTCTCCATTTTGAAACTACGTGAAGAGACTGAACTCTGTAAGATGGGCTCTCTTATTTTGGTTGAGGGTGATTGTGAAATTTTTAAATTTTTTATTATTATTAAAGTCACTTGTTTGGAGTCAACAAAACCTCCTGGACCTTTATATTTAATAGGTAGGATCTGAAGAATTATCTTTTAATCTTTTGCTACTATATTTTGGAGGAACATTCTTCTAAGTCATACAGCACTCTTCTGTCAATTTGCTGTGCTGAAATAATCTGGATTTGCTGTGACGCTGACCCTTGTACCATGGGGGTCTCAGGTGCTTTAATAGCTGCCCAAGGTGGACAGTATTTGGTGGAGCTCCCAGTTTTAAGACAAGTTGAGAAGCAGGAGTGGCATCCACTTCCTAAACTATATGCCTCTGGAAACTCTATGAACTTAGAGAAACGATAGTTATAGAAAGGACTCAGGTCTTTTGTTCGTGGAGTTGCTATGAGTAGAGCATGACTCGAGGGCAATAACAACAACAACAACAATTGTATATATTATAATGTGAGATTTTAAGATTATTTCAATAGTAGTCACATATTATGATAAAATAAGATAAAAGAACATGCTATAAATTGTTTCCCAAGTTCTCTAATCTTTCACTGGAATTAATAAAGGGCATGAAACTTGTTTCATATTATCTTTTTTATATATTAATAATGAATACAGATTCATTTTAAACATTTTAAAGATGCCTAAATGCTAGTACATATCTTAAAGGACAGAGTGTCCTTTGCCCAAATCACAGCAAAAGTTTAAGCACATATTTGTAGAATATTATCTTGAAGGAGAGAAATGTGTCAAAATAAGATGAACCAAGATATTTCAATGACATTTACCATCAGATGAAGAAGACATTATGGTTGGAAGCTGAAGGGAAAATACGAATGCACTCAGACATATTTAGACGTTTAAGGGGGAAAAGTGACTCTAACCAATCTTTATGATAATTACAAAAAGAACTGGATATAAGAAGGTTGAGATTCAAAGTGAATTTCAATTTGAGGTATATTTTTCTTTTAACTTGGACAAATAGTGAAATAAATTTCCTAATTCATGATGAATGTTAAAAACTGACAAGTCATCATAAACTGAATAAAAGTAAATATTCTGCCAATTTATTGATCTTCTAAAAGGTGATTTAAAAAATTACAAATTATAAATTTGATCAGAATTAAATAGAAAGCTATTTGACTCTGATCTCAAGGAAAAATGCACAAGTAACATAAGTGAATTAGATGATAAAGGAAAGAAAAAGCATGCTAATTAAAAACAAAGAGGAGTGAACTATGAACAAGTCTTATTATAGTCTCATACCTAAGTTAATTTTCTAAACAGTCAATGGAAATTTTGTAGAAATAATTTATCAGGGGGAAAAGAAAATCAAACAGTTCTTATTTCAGTTTTGGTTATGATGAGCATTAAAACTTCCCAGGTCTTTAAGACTGGTCAGCTCTTGGAAGAATAACAGAGTGCTCCAGAGATGCCAAAAGGCATTTGTAAAAAAATAAGGCTCTAGCAACATTATTCATCATCACAAGAACGTGGAAACAGGACAAATATCCAAACACAAACAAATGGATTGAGAAATTATGGTAAATTCACGCAGTGGAATACTACACAGCATGCAGGAGCAATGATTTTGTAAATTATTTACCTAACTTGGGAGGGACTGGAGAGTATTATGCTGAGTAAATTAACTCAGTCCCACCAAGATAAATATTGTATAAACCTGTTATTGTGGAATGAGTATAAGGATACAAGAGGGGTGGGAGAAAGTAGAAGCAGAGGGATGAGAATGTGCATGGGGAGGGGGAAAATAATCATGAGATTATACAATTTCATGAGGGGAATGTGAAGGAAATTGGAAGAATCTGTTTTCTAAAACGATGTATTCAAATTTTGTAAATAAACTAGTGTAAAATTTAAGGAAAAAATAAAAGTCTCCAGGAATTGATGTAGTATCAACTGGAGTGTTTCAACAAACAGATTCTCTTCTAGATGGGGTCCACATCTATGCCAACAAATTCAGAAGATAGCTATTTCGTTAATCAACTGAGAAACTGATAAATATGACCGTTTCAAAAAAAGGCAATTCAACAGACTATAGAAATTATAAAATACTATCCTTAATGGTGAGATAAACTCAGGGTTGACTTTCACTTTTTAAGACTTATTTTAATTTTTTCAACTTTAAAATAAACTCACATATGAGTAATTGAAGAAGTACTATAAGGGGGTTTTGGTGGTGTAGTAATAAGAAGTTGTACTGTCCTAAGGCAAGCTGTACTAACCTACCAGCTATCATGTGGAATAAAGATGGACAGTGTCCTCTTGTGCAATTAACTGTCACTGAAAACCTGCTGAAGGATCAAGTATGGCTTAGCTCTGACTCAATGGTACATACAACAGCTTAAGTAATTGATGAACTCTTCCATAGTCAGTGCCTGGTTTTGTTTTCACTACTAATATTAGGTTCTTCATCATCTCTTCACAGATATGGTCAATCTAATCCCTATATAGTCCATCAAGTCATTTCCATGTGTATATTAGCTGTGTATTTTTATTTTATGTATTTGCAATGAAGAAATTATTGATTGTAAAAAACACTATCTTAAGTTTTTGAGCCATATTACTCTAATCAAAGCCATTTTTTTAAATACCAGTCATATGAACGTTTATATTGAAGGTGAAGAAAATGAAAATGTTTACTTACTACAAAATAAGATCTTGATTTTATTCTACCTAAATTTAAAATCTATCTAAGGGAAAAATTAGATGCATTGAACACTGAAGATTGAACACCAGATAAGATGTTGGATTACATTGAAAATAGCATCCATGAAGAAAATGAAAAGGTCATTAGAGAGGGAAGAAAGAAAATACAAAAATAAGTGTCAGAAAAGATTCTGAAACATGTGTGCAAGCATAGAGAGGCCAAAATAAAGAAAAATAACTGAGTTTAACAGAAGCTTTCAAAGGGCTGTTCAGGAAGACAAGAAAAAGTGTTGCAAAAAAAACCATGCAAACAGCTGGAGTTACATAACCAAATTCAAGCAGATGTGCAACATTTCTCAAGCTGAAAGAACTGAAGCCTTGAGTTGAAATAGCAAAAGATTTTATGAGCAAAATATTGAATGATTTTGGAAGCATCAAAAGAAGATAAAAAGAATACACAAAGTCACTATACCAAAGAGAATTGTTTCATATTGAACAATTTCAGAACATAGCATATGGTCAAGAACCAGTGTTATCGAACGAAGAATTTCAAGCTGAACTGAAGGCATTGTAAAAAAAAAAAGGCCCCAGGAATGGATAGGACACAATCTAATGTATTTCAATATATAAATTCTGCCATGTGTGTGTTCACTAGAATATTACAAGAAATTCGGAAGACAACCACTGGAAGAGATCTATATATGTCTGTATTCTAAAATAGTAACCCAAATGTTAGTGAATATTTTCAAATAATAGCATTGATATTATATGCAGGTAACAAATGAATGAAACAGTGTATTCATTAAGAACCAAAATAAATTCAAGGTTAAAGAGACCTTAAGATAGGGGATATCATTGTGAACGTCAGATGGATCTTGCCAGAAATTAGAAAATAGCAGAAAGATGTTTACTTGCATTTTATTGACTATGAAAGAAATGTGACAATTGTTGTTGTTAGATGCTGTCAAGTATGGCTCATAGTGACCCTATGAACAAAAAATCTGAACCCTATTCTATCTGTGCAATCCTCACACTTCCTGACACTCAAGCACCCATTGTGGCAGCCATCATGTCAATTCTACAAAGGAACAGCTCCTTCTAGCAACATTCTCAAAGTATGTCTCATCATCATTCTTGCCTCCAAAGAGCACTCTGGCTGCACCCTTTCCAAGATATATCTTTTTGTTCTTTTGGCCATCCATGGGATGTTTAGTGCTTTTCTCCAACACCACAGCTCTCAGACTCACATAAAGTGATCAGAAAGACTATAGCCTGAATCAGATACAATTAGTCCTCAAATTGACATCAATACTCCTCAATAATTTGGGTAGGTCTCTAACTACAAATTTTTCTCAGGGCAATGTGTCTCCTTCTTTCCTGACTGCTGGTACCAAGGGTGTTAATTGTAGATCCAAGCAAGATGAAGCTGTTGATAGTTTCAGTCTCCTCTCCATCCATCATGATGTTGTCTATTGGTCCAGTGGTAAGAATCTTTGTTGTCTTGACACTGAGATGCAATTCGTACTGAAGGTTGCATTCCTTGATCTTCTGCAATAAGTGCTTTAAGTTCTCACTTTCAGAAGCAAGGTTGTGTCATTGGCATAAAGCCGATTATTAATGAATCCCCCTCCTATTCTAATGACACACACCTCTTCATAGACTCTAACTTGTCAAATAATTTGCTAAGCATACAGATTAAATAGCTGTGGAGAGAGGGTACAATCCTAACACACTCCCCTCTTAATTTGAAGCAGGTCATTTTCCCTTACTGTTTTCCCACAACATCCCCAGTTATAAGTTTTGCATAAGCACAATTAAGTGCTCTGAACTTCCATTTTTCTCAGTCAGTGTCAGCTACAACTTGTTATAATCCACATAGTCAAATTGATTTGCATAGACAATAAAGCACAAATAGATATTCTTCTGGTATTTCTTACTTTGCAACAGGACCATCTGACCTCAACAATGACATCCCTGGTGCCATGGCCTCTTCTAATTCCTGCTTTAACTTCTGACATTTCTCTATCTATGTACAGTTCTAGCCTTTTTTGAATGATCTTCAGCAGTATTTTGCTTGCATGTGATATTAATAATATTGTTCAATAGTTTGTACAATCAGTTGGATCACCTTTCTTGGGAATGGAAACAAATATGTATCTCTTCCAATCTGTTGGCCAGACAGCTGTCATCCAAAATTTCCTGGCATAGATTGGTGAGCACATTCAAGGCTGCATCTGTTAATTGAAACAAGTTAATTAATATCCCCTTGATTCCTGGGGCCTTATTTTTTGCCAATGACTTTAATGTAGCTTCCACTTCCTCCTGCATTGCCATTCATTAATTATTTACATAATTGTTGTTGTTGTTTGGTGCCGTCGAGTCGTAGACTCATAGCGACCCTATGAATGAATAGCCTGAGTGCTATTTATATATAGAGTTTCCAGAGGCAAGCCATTTCGGAAGTGGATGCCGCTCCTGCTTCCAGGCTTGGGTTAGGGTTAGGGTAAAATAGTTTACACAGTACTTCCTGAAATTTCTCAGTGTCCATAAGGTCTTTCTGATACAGTGACTGTGTATTCTCTCCATCTTCTTTTGATGCTTTCTGGGTCATTCAATATATTGTCCATAGCATCTTTCAATATAGTGACTTGAGGCTTAACTTTGCTTTTTCTGTTTTCTCAGCTTGAGAAATGCAGAGCAAGTTCTTTCCTTTGTATTCACAATTGCAGCTCTCTGCAACTTCCATTATAATACTTCACTTTGTCCTTCTGAGCTACTTTTTAAAATCTTTTGTTCGGTTCTTTTATTTTGGCACATTTTCCTTTTGTTTTGGTTTCTTGATGCTCTAGTGCAATTTTTAGAGTCTCTTCTGACATCCATTTCTTTCTTCTCTGTTTTTGTAATGGCCTTTTGCTTTCTGCATAGATGATATCTTTGCTATCATCCCACAACTCATCTGGTCTTTGGTCATTGGAATTCAATGTTCAAATATATTCCTAAGATGATTTTGAAATTCAGATGGGATTAATTAAAAATCACATCTTGGTTCTTGTTTATAGGATGACTGAGTCATCTTCAACTCCATGGCGCTTGAAAACAACACAATACAATATGCAGATATCATAGTATCATCAGGAAGTGAGGACAACTTGAAGCCTTTATTGGTGAAGCTTTAAAAGTTACAGTCTGTAATCTTATAACCTTATTTCCTAATATCAAGGAAACAAACATCTTCCCAAGTAGACCAATAAAAACATTAATAGATGGAGAAGGGTTTTAAGTGGTCAGAATTTAATTTTACTTGAATCCACAATCTACATTTGTGGAAGTATCAGTAAAGAAATCACACAATATAGTTTCTAGTCAAATCTTCTGTCAAGGACTTCTCTAAAGTACTGAAGAGCAAGGGTAATACCATAAATATTCAGAAGAGTCTGACCCAAGCCATGTATATTTAATTGTTTCATATGCACATGAATTTTGGACTATAAAGAAAGATTATTTAAGAAAATAATCAGTGCCTTCTAATTGTAGTGCTTATTAAGAATATTGGATATGTCCTGTACTATTAAAAGAAGAAACAAATCTATCTTGGGAGAATTGCAGACAGATGCTTCTCAGAAATAAGGATGGTGAGATTTCATCTCCCATACTGTTAGTATGTTAAAAGGAGGTCTTAGCATCTTGAGAAGGACATCATTCTAGAAAATACGGGACAGTGAAATAAAGGAAGCCCTTCAATGGGATGGAATGATGCAATATGAGTTTAAGTACTGTGGAAATTGTAAGGATAGTTCCAGATCTGGCATGGTTTCCTTTTATTATTTGAAAGCACCTAATTAAAACTAGAGTCAACACACTCAAGTAATTTAGGTGCACACAAAACAATTTTGTTGTTGTTGTTGTTGTTGTTGTTGTGTGCTGTAAAGTTGAAACCGATTCATAGTTGACCCTCATATTGGGTCAACTTCCATTCGGTTTTCAGAGGCTGTAAATAGCCTAGATTTAAATAGAGGTAGATTTTCCATCTTTCTCCTGTAGGACACTTAGTCGCTTCTAACTGCTTGTCTCTAGGTTGGCAGCATAACTCTTTATCACTAAGCAGCAAGTTCTCACTACATAAAATGTTGGAAGATTCAGTTCACTATCAATTTTGAAAGATTAAGGTGATAGTCAACCTCCATAAAGATTTATTGTATTATGAACCTCATAATTTTGGTTAATTCTGCTTTACAGGTCCACTAAGATTCACAATTGATGCCACAGAAGAGTTTTTTCTTAATCTGTGGGTGAAGACTCTGGTGGAGTTATTCATTAAAATTTTATCAGTTATTTAGATGAATATAAAGATGGGAAACAAAAATACAAGTAGACTAATGAGAAAAATCATTATAAATGGACAATATCTTAATAAATGGAGAAAAGCTTGAAGCTTTTACAAATTTCTTTTTTGTGGCTCCACAATCTACATCATGAAAGCAGCAGTCATTATGAAATCAGTTAATGTGCTGCATTGAATAAATCTTCTGGCAAGGACCTCTTTAAGGGAATAAAAAGTGAGAGTGTCACCTTAAAGACAAAGATGTGTTTGATCTTAGCCTAGGTATAATTGCTTCATATACATGTGAAAGTTGAACAATTAATATGGAATCCTGGAAAATAATTGACTTCTCTGAATTATACTTTTGGTGCACAGTGTCAGATATATTGTGGATGGTCAAAGGAACAAACATGTCTGTCATGAAAAATATTCAGAATATACCTTACAGGCAAGGATGGCAATGTATATTCTTACATACTTTGATCATGTTATCAGGAGGAGCCAACCACTGGGAAATTATATAATGTTTGGGAAAATAGATCGACAAAGGAGAGTAAGACCCTCAATGAGATAAACTGGCATAGTGAGTGTAACAATGGTCTAAAATATGGCAGAGATTGTGAGAATAGCACACAATTGGGCTGAGTTTAGTTCTTTTTTATATAGAGTTTCCATGAGTTGGTGTCAACTCGAAGTTGGTGATAACTTGAGGCACTTAACAAAAATAACAAAGAAGAACTCAATACTGTTTTTTCAAATTACAGAAAATTAGGCAGGACAAATGAGTGAAGACTCTGTCCCCACTCTCAAAATTATAGAAGAGATTTATGCACATGTTTAAAATGACACACTTGAAATACTACAGAACTTCTTAATATAATCACCTTTGGTTTGCATCCATTATGTAATCTCAGTCTATAAAGAAAAGTTTCCACTCAGATAATTGCACAGTGTTTGAAATAAATGGACTGAAGTTTTAAGTAACCTAAAAGAAAATCTTCAAGGTTGGGGTTTCACTTAATGGTCTATCAATCAAATAAAATTAACTTCCCACTGATGCTGTTCTCATGAAATACTCCCCTTCCCTTCTCCTTTACTTACTCTTCCACTAGCCGTTACTGACACAATCTTGCTTGCTGAAAGCAAAGAGAACTTAAAGTACTTACTAATGGAGATCAGTGTCTATAACCTTCAGTAAGAAATTCATTTTAATGTAAAGAAAGTAAGAATCTTCACAGATGAGCCAATATAAAATAACAAATGGAGAAACGTGTGAAGTAGTCAAGAAGTTCCATTTATCTTGGATACACAATCAATGCCTCTAAAAGAAGCAGGAAAGGGGAGAAAATGAATCAACATACTGCATTAGAAAAAAAAATGCTGCAAGATTTCTTTCTGATGTTAAATAGCAAAGCTGCCACTTTAAGGACTAAGGGCTATCTGATCTAAGCCTGATCTGAGTGAATTATCTCATATCTGATTCAATCATCTCATATGTTTCAGGAATATGAACAATGAATATGAGGTAATTAAGAATAATTGGTGTATTTGGACTATGATATAGTGAAAAATATTGAATGTATATGATTGCCAGAAGAATGAACAAATCTGTCTTGACATAATTATAGTCAGAATGCTCTTCAGCTAGGATAATAAGACTGCATCTCACAAACTACTCTGGAGCAGATGCTAGAGAAGGACAACACGGTTGGTAAAGGAAAGGGCCAGTGAAAAGTGTAAAATCTTCAGCTCGATAAATTGAAACAGTGGCTACAAAAATTTGTTTGAAGACAATGATTGTGAAGATGACATAGGGCCAGATATTGCTATGTTCTGTTGTACATAGCCTCACTGTAATATAGAAGAACTCAACAGGACATGATAATAATAACAACAACCAATATTTTAAAAAATCATCATTTTCACAACAGATGTGGCTATAGCTATAGGCAATACCTGGGTGGTTGTTGTTATGTGCCATCGAGTCATTTGCGACTCATAGTGACCCTATGTACAACAGCCCTAAACTCTGCTCTGTCCTGTGCCAATCACATCATCTCCGATACACCCATCCCGATTACCCCAGTCACTGAATCAATCCACCTTATAGAGGGTCTTCCCCTCCTGTGCTGCATGATGTCCCTCCTTACAACATGTCCAAAGTTTGTTAGACAGAACCTCAGAATCCTTGCCTCCAGGGAGCAGCCAGGTTTGACCCTTTCCAGGATGAATCTGTTTGTTTTTCTAGTTGTCCATGGTACCCTCAACACTCTTCTCCAGCACCACAGCTCAAAAGCATCAATTCTCCTTCTATCCTCCTTAGTCACTGACCAACTCTCTGATGCATAACAAGTGGTAGCAAAGACCATGGCCTGTATCAGATGCACCTTAGTCTCCAGAGAGATATCATTGCTCTTAAGTACTTTGGAGAGGTTCTTAACAGCAGACTTTCCCATGGCAATGCACCTTTTAATTTCCTGGATACTGGTGCCAAGAGTGTTGATTGTGGAGCCAATCAAACTAAAGCTGTGGACAACCTCAATCTCTTCACCATCCATCCTGATGCTGCCAATTGGTCCAGTGGCAAGAATCTTTGTCTTCTTGCCTTTGAGACTCAATCCATATTGGAGGCTGTAGTCCCTGACCCTCTGTAGCAAGCGCTTCAGGTCCTCCTCAGTTTCAGCAAGTAGGATTGTGTCATTTGCATTACGCAGATTGTTGATGAATCTTCCACCAAACCTGACACCACCCTTCTCCTCACAGAGCCCACCCTCCTGGATAATCTGTTCTGCATACTGGTTGAAAAGGTATGGAGACAGGACACATCCCTGGCGTACGCCATTCCCAATTTTGAACCATACAGTGTTTCCTTGCTCTGTTCTGATGACTGTCTCTTGGTCCAAGTATAAGTTTTGCATTAGCACGATCTATTGTTCTGGGATTCCCATTCTTCTCACAGTCAGCCACAGTTTGTTATGATCGACATAGGCAAATGCCTTTGCATAGTCAATGAAACACAGATAGACATTCCTCTGATACTCTCTGCTTTCTGCCAAGATTCATCTAACATTAGCTACAATATCTCTAGTACCACGACCCCTTCTAAACCCAGTCTGGACTTCCGGCAGTTCTCTGCTGATGTGCTGCTCCAGTAGTTTTTGGATAATGTTCAGTAGAATCTTGCTTGCATGTGAACAAAAGCCAAAGTCACAAATAGCTTGTAATTGCTTTTTTAAATTTTGAAATTTTGCTTTCACTTTGAAATGACTGGACCAATTCTAGTATACAAAAAAATGAGTCATCACAATCATTTTTACCAGCTGCTCATGTAGATTGATGTTGCAGATCCTCAATATCAAAAAGACAAAATCCCTAACCACCTAACTGAGAAGCAATATCATGATAGAGAAAAGTTTGAAATTATCAACTATTTAATCTTACTTGGATCCACAACCTTTTTTTTTTCTGATTAACAGATATTTTTAATGATACATTGCTCTTCACACAGATGACTACAGAGACTTTGTTTTATTCTAAAACAGCATTCAAGAAAAACCAGTCAGTCAGAAGTCTAGGATAAACTGACTTCTTACTGCAACTACCCTGTAAACACTGAACCCCTTCTTTTGCCCTTCCTCCCTCCAAAATAAGCAAGTATCTTAAGAAAACAGCCACAATTGAAGAGCCAAAAGCCTAGCTTTGGGGACAAAAGTTAAAAAAAACCTGACAATTCAATGGCTAGTTGGTGACGGTAGAAGTGCGGAGCCCTTCACTGTACTGCTGTGCTCTTCTCACTCTTCTTTTTTTTGTCTCTCTTCTTCTGACCATCCATGTTAGCTCTGAGTAAGTTAGAGTAAACCACCTGAAAGTTACTCACTTCTTTGGAGCTTACCAAGGTGCTGATCTTCCTTTTCCATCAGTAGCTCTTAGCAGCCACTTGTCAGAAGGCTCGAAGTTGTCCGCTGTACCTTTCCTTGGAGTGGGTTTAGTGCGACCATCATACTTCTTCATCGTGATGAACACGCTACCCGACAATAGGCACTTCTGGGAGAGTCTGATCAGCTCTATCAGGAAATGCTCGCTTTCCAGCAATATCCCACAATCAACAATCTTAATACCAGCAGTCAGGAGACCAGGAGATTGCACTGGGAAAGTCTGCTGTCAAGGGCTTCTCCAAATTACTGAGGTACAGTGATGTCAGTTTCAAGTCTAAGGAATACCTGATTCAAACCATGATCTTTTCTCTCACTTGCTATGCATCTGAGAATGATACAACGAACAAGTATGACAAAAGAAGTAGTGATGTCTTTGAGTGGTGGTGTTAGAGAATAGCATTGAATATTCAATTCACTGCCGAAAGAACAAATGTGTATGTCCTGGGGAACGTACAGCCAGTGTGCTCCTTTGAGACTATGATGACAAAGCTTCATATCACACACTTTCAGCATGTTGCTAGGAAAGGCAATGCCTTGGAAATGAACATTAGCCCTAATAATGGTGGGGAGTAAGTGAAGGAAAGGGAGATTTTCTCAGTGAGATGATGGATTGACATGGTGAAAGCAGCAAAAAGATAAAATGTCTCAAAGATGACGGGAACGGCATAGGATATGACAGGGTTCAGATCTATTGTTTATGAGGTCATACATAACTTGACATCAACTAACAACAACATGAAGATTTTAAATTATAAGGCAAGGTTTTGAACATTTTCTTGTACTAAAGGATAAACAGGAACATAATGAGTTGTTACATTTTACCTACAAATTTAACTTAATGACACTTAAAAAACAGATCTCATGTGTAACCCAGGAACTATTTAATTTATAATAAAATGGAAGGTTCAATTGAATTGGAAGGGAGAAAGACACTTCTTAATTCACAACTATTTTCTACTATCCATTCATAACCTTATAGCATGAAAACTTTCAAACCTACATATAAGCCCATGTATACTTTATATTTCTTCAACAATTTAGCACGTGTTGCTCTTAACTTATTTCTCTTGCTTTTCTTTGTTTATATTATAATTATATTCTTGTTTAAATATTACTGTATTTATTATTTCCTTGTTGACTCCTAAATTAATTAATAGAAGCAGAATAGCAATAAAAATATACTTGTTAGAATGAAATTGCTTGGTTTAACTCTCAGATATATAAATTACTATCTGTGTAACTAGCTACAACTTACATAATCCATTTCTTGTCATATCCTCCTTCATCTGTAAAACGACAATCATAACATTAACTATTTAATAAAGATTTTGTGAGCATTAAATAAGCTAAGACAGAGAGCTTAGCCCAATGCAGGCAGATAGTAAGCATTCAATACATCCTTAATGTAATTATCAGGTTAAGTAAACAGTTTTAAGGTATGATCATTGTTTTTATTAGGTGTCACCAAATCAGTTCCAATTTACAGAGGGCCCAAGGACAACAGAAGAAAACCAAGCCTGATCTTGTATTATAATAATCTGCTGTGCTTAAGTGGTTTGTTACAGCCACTGATTGAGACCATGATGTGAAGAGTTTAGTGTTCAAAATGGCTTTCCTAGTTATTGAATTTGACTTTAACACGTGGATGGGTGGGAATATGCAAATAGAGTATATTAGTCTGGGTCGTTGGCTGGTCATGCTATTAAATGGAGCAGGCCCAGGAGAAGAAGGAAGAAACTCACCACCAGAAATGTAGTAAGAGAATGTAACTTATTTTTCAGGACCAGAGATCCTTGTGCCAGCCAGTCTAGGGTTTATGGGAGTAACAGCCATAATAGCAACCAGATACCTGACATGATATGGAGCAGACCTTGGGACTACTGCATTATTACCATTTGACTTCCCAGTATGGTCCTGTATGGTATGTGAACTATTGCATCAGCTTTTATATTGAGTAAAGCAGTAAGACTGGTGCTGAGATGAGTTAAAGAGGTATGAAAGCATGGGAACATTCTGACTTCTTGGGAGTTGGTTTTGTGTTCATGCTGTTGATAGAGACAGCTCCCACCTGTGAAGTTGGTAAAGGTCAGATACAGCTGTCCTCACATGGCTCTTACTCTTTTTATATAGTCAATTTTGTTGAGAGTCTTCCTACCTTTACTAAACTTCTACTTTTCCAAGAATAATATCCTTTTCCAAAAGACTGGCCCTTCCTGATAACATGTTGATTATGTTAGTATTATTAATTTGTGTCTTTATAGCATTGATTATAGGTAATGTGATCTATAATATTTTAGTTATTTATTAAAATTATATTTCTAGAATAACATAATGTCAATAGTTTGCAAATATCCTATGAATCCCTAAAAGAGGTTACATATTTAGTTAGAAGGGAAATAAAAGTCTGTGTTTCGGTAGAAATCAATTTATTCCTTTTTAATATGTTGTTGTTGTTATGTGCTGTCTTGTCTCCTGCGACTCATAACGATTCTATGTACAACAGGCCTAATTCCTGCTCTATTCTGTGCCAACCTTATTGTCACTAACATACCTAACCCCATTACCCCAGTCACTGAATCAATCCATTTCACTGAGGGTCTTCCTCTCCTATGTTGTCCATCCACCCTCCCAAACATGACGTCCCTCTCCAAGGACTGATCCCTCTTTGCAACATGTCAAAAGTATATCAGATGAAGTTTCAGAATCCTTGCCTCCAAGGAGAAGCCTGGTTTCATCTTCTCCAGGTTGAATCTGTTTGTTTTCTTAGTAGTCCATGGAAAGAGTATATTCAATATTCTTCTCCAATACTGTAGCTCAAAGACATCAATTGTCCTTCTATCATCCCTAGTCATCGCCCAGCTCTCTGATGCATAGCAAGTGATTGCAAAGTCCATGGCCTTTATCATCTTCAGACTGACATCATTACTCTTCAGTACTTTGGAGAAGTCTCTGGCAGCAGACTTCTACAACACAATACATCTTTTAATTTCCTGTTGCTGGTACCAAGAGTGTTGATTGTGGAGCCAAGCAAATTAAAGCTGTTTACAATCTCCATCTCTTCACTATCCATCATGATGCTGCCAATCAGCCCAGTGGCGAGAAACTTTGTTTTCTTGATGTTGAGCTTCAATCCGTATTGAAGACCGCAGTCCTTGTCCTTCCATAGCAAGTGATTCAGGTCCTTCTCAGTTTCAATAAGCAGGGTTGTGTCATTTGCATAATGCAGATTGTTGATGTGTCTTCCTTCAAACCTGATGCCATATTTAATATAATTGATCTTTTAAAAGCTTAAAATCCTGTCTCTTTATCCTTTGAATATTGTACTTCATATACCTCTTTATTTTCATATTTAAGGGTGAATATAGGTTTACATTCTTCTCAATATCACTAGTTCTTAGAAACTGCCTGGCAAGAAGTGAATGCAATGATGTTTTCCAGTTCCACTTTCCCTTCTGTGGAAGGTGTCTTACTCCCAGTTATAAAGGACTCATCTTAAAATCTAAATTCACTTAACATCCTTCTTTATTAAGTCCTGGGTTTATGTGTCCCTCATCTCACCCGGTGCTTTTCACTCTTATAACTTATTTTTAAAAATGTAACTATACAGTTTTGGGTTGTTGTTTGGTTTTTTTTTAACTAGGCCTCCCTACCTAGCCTAGACTACCTTCATATTATACGCTTATGATTAACAGGTCACTATTTTTTGCTTGGAAGCAAATTATGCTTGGGAAGAGGATGGTTAGTGAAGGAGAGGAAGTCCCCCCAGTGAGATGGATTGACACAGTAACATCAGCAATGGGCTCTACTTTGACAGATTTAGTGAGGATGGTGAAGGATAGGTCAGGGTTCAAGTTGGCTGTTCATTGGGTCACTACGACTCATACACAATGGTACCTAACAACAACACAACAGTCAGTTTAAATAAATAATGTTTAAATTAAATATTACTGATACGTGGTTGAGAAAATTATTCTATAGAAAACTAAGGATACTTTGCTTTTTAGGGAAAAAAAATATTCCTTGTTGCTCATTTCCCCTGCCATACCCTTCCCTAAGTCCTGCAAACATACAAGAAATGTATTCTGATAAAATATGTTTATGCTGCTTCTATTGTTGTTGAGTGACACAAGTCAGAATCAACCCATAGCTGACCCTCCAGTGGGTTTTCAGAGGCAATAAATCACAAGTGAGGAAACCCAATACTAGATTAAAAGAGATTGAAAAAAAGGCCCAAATTGTGTTTTGCAGGAAACTAATATTATGTCAAATATCCATATTCTTCAAAATACATACCACCAAAATACTGTGTATGTTGAGTTGAGACAAATAACCTGGTCAATGAACTGGACAATTTGCTGTAAAAATGTACTGACATATCTTCATGAGTTTCCACTTCCTAATTCTTTGGTGAGAATCTCTCTTTGAACTGGGAGAAACCTGTCCTCCACCTTGATTAATTATTTTTGTGATATGACCTCTGATACATGCCTGGTCATCTCAAATACCTACAGGTCTTAGGACATATTGATGATTTTGACGATTATTAATATTTAGCATATTCAAAGATCATGTTACATATTATGTTATAAAAGCCTGTTCAACCATAAACCAATTTGGTACTTTGGGCTGAAACTAATTAAGACAAATGGTTTCTACTTAAGTAGGTTTGTAGTTCTTTTTTGGAGCTCAAGGAGAGCTACAGATTAAAAATTGGGACAAGAAAGAAAAAGGAAAAGTTTAAATATAGAGAAAAACCAAGAAAGACATCGCTGCTCATTTTAAATTAGCATTGCCCTAATATCCGCAAACTTTCTCATTAACTATAATTGTCTTTGAACTTGAGACTACTTGGCTTCATATATTCTATCACTTGTGAAGGAATAAATCCTAATTAGAAGATAGTTTTGAGTGATAAAAGGTATTTTGATGATCTGGTGGCCTAGTAGGGAGCTCTGGTGGCCAAGTGGCAAGAAGTTGTGTTGCAATCCCCAAGACACAAGGTTTGAGACCACCAGTCACTTCACAGAAGCAAGGGCAATCTTTTCTCATGGGATTAACTGACTTTGAAAACCTGTTGGAGGATCAGCTATGGGTCATATCTGACCCGATGGTAAACAACAACAACAACATACAATGACGGTGAAATGTGATGTGGTGCAGTTATTTAGTGTGGATCTTTCTAGTCATCTTTGAATTCACCAGCCACCAAGAAGAAAGATGAATAGTCTTTTCTTGTTAAAATTTCCTAACTAAGAAACCAGGAGGGTGAGCTTGAGTCATGTAGTAGTAGGTTTGTTCCCTCCTTAAATCAGTAGACTTTTCTTCCAAGGTGCCTTTGGATAGACTAGAGCTATTAACCATTGGTTTATTGTACCGTCTAGGTGCACCACCAATTAGCTTTTTGTTGTTATGTGTCATTGTGTCAATTACAACTTAAATTGACTCCACAAAATATAGATCAGCATTTTACACTGTCCTGCATTTATGTTCACAATTACCAACATGCTTGAGTCTATTTAGTCATTTTATCAGTGTATTTTGTTGAGAGTCTTCCTTTCTTTCTCTGACTCTCCACTTTCCTCAAAATGATGTTCTTTTTTCCTAAGAACTGACCCCTCCTAAAAAAAAAAATAAAATGTCCAAAATATGTGAGATGCCTGTTCAACATGTATGGAAAGCCAATACTAAGTATTTGTAATAAACTGAATGCTATTTCAGGATGTGGGGGAGGCAAGGTTCAAGCTGGAGTTCACCCTGAGGCACTAAGGTAATGCTCAAGGGTTTACCAGATTCTTGCGTTTGCTAACCCCTCCCTCCTGAGTCAAAGAGAAAGAGCTTGGCTTAATTTGCATTGAATTCTCTTTGTGATTTACTTCCAGATAATATTCAGTAAAGATACAGAGAAGTTTGGCTCTGGGTCTTCAGTGAGAAGTGCTGGCCCCTTGTTGAATGCCTCTGCTCTGTCTTATGCCTGGCTGGCTATCTCATTATTAATAATTAGAAAATTATTTTACCCTCGGTCTGCAACAGGAAGTTTTCCTCTATTGACTACCCTAGTTGTGCTTCCTCAGGGACAGATTTGTTTCCTCTTTTGATAGTCTGTGTGATAGTAATTTCTCCTCTCCAACAACACAATTCAAGGTATAGTTTCTTCTTTGGTGATCTTTATTCATTGCAGAGCTTTCATATGCATAGGAACCAACTGAAAATAGTATGGTTTGGTTCAGGAACAATGTATTAACTTTTTAAAGACATTATTATTGATCTTTAGCACTTTGGAAAGGTTCTTGACAACAGATTTTTCCAAGGTAATGTCAATTTGAAGACTAAGGTGCACCTAATACAGGCCATGGTCTTTTCAAACAACACCTGCTACATATCAGAGAGCTGGACAATGAATAAGGGTAACAAAAGAAGGATTTATACCTTTGAATTATGGTGCTAGAGAAGAGTACTGAATAGCCCATGGACTGCAAAAGTAACAAACAGATATGTCTTGCAGAGCATGCAGTCAGAGTTCTCCTTGGAGATAAAAATGGCAAAGCTTTGTCTTTGATACTTTGGACATGTGGATAGGTGAGATGATTCATTGGAGAGGGAGAGCATGCTTGGAAAGATGGAGGATCAGTGAAGGAGAGGAAGATCCCAATGAGATGGACTGACACAGGCATTTAGCAATAGTCTTGAGGGTTTCAGGAATGGTGAGGATGGTCAGGACGGGGCAGGGTTCAGGTTGGCTGTTCATAGGGTCACTATAAGTTGTACTAGACTTGATGGCACCTAACATTACCATGTCTGTTGCTCTGGATTCTAGTAAAATGAAATTGTTAGGCACCTCATTTTTCTGGACTTTTATTTCATTTCTCCTCCCTTCAAAACAAACAAGCCCACCAGACAGCCCCACCCCTTATCTTTGAGACAGTTAGGCACACCAGACTGATAAAGTCATGTTAGACTGAAGCCCAGAAACATCTAGACATCTCTAAGTGAAAAGTTCCAGGATAAAACTGCTGAATCAGAATACTGCCACTCCCAAGATATCTCCCCCATCCAGAAATTCAAGGCTACAAGAATAAACACTCAACCTTCTTCCAGCTTGACCTGAAGCTGCACTGACACCCTCAGCCTGCTTTTACTGAAATGTTTATGAAGTAAAAGTCCATCCACTATACACTAAGATCTGGATGGTTTTGGACCTAGAAGTTGGAGGAACGTTTCAGAAAACATTGGCAACTTCAATCTTTTCTGTCTATCATTATTTTGTCTACTTGTCCAGTGGTAAGGACTTTTGTTTTCTTTATGTTGACATGTAATCTGTTTTTTATTTGTTTGTTTTGTTATTTTATTTGGGGTTTTTCCCACATCAAAAAATGTTTTCCAATAAAGTGAAAAAGAAACCTACCAACCAGGAAAAAAAAAAAAAAAACAACTAAAAAATTTTGGTAATACTATATCAGACAAAAGTTTACAGAATACTACTAGGCCTCCAGAATAAAGACTGATAAAACAATTATAAATGGGCAAAAGACATGGAAAGACTTTTCACAGAAAAAGACATTTGGATGGCCAACAGACAAATAAAGAAATGCTCAAAATTACAGGCAATAAGAGAGATGCAAATCAAAATCACAATGTGGTTTCATCTCACTCCAGTAGTAGTGGCAAAGTTTAACAGGGCATCAAGCAATAAATATTGGCTAGGATGTGGAGAGGTGGGAACTCTCATACACGCTTAGTGGGTTTGTACCTCAAGGAAATTAGAACTGAGACACAAATGGAAATATGTACACCATTGTTCATATCAGTACTATTTACCATTAAAAGAACATGGAAGCAGCCCAAATATCCAACCACAACCAAATGGATTGAGAAATTGTGGTACATTCACACAATGGAATACAACACAGCACTTAGGAGTAATGATTTTAAAAAGTATTACATACCTTGGGAGAGACTGGAGAGCATTACACTGAGTAATCTATGCCCAAGGATTTTTGAACTGCTGCAGTAAGGGGTACAAGCATTTCTCAGTTTCTACAAGCAAAATTATATCGTGTAAATAACACAGATTGTTGCAGCCTTCACTGTGGATTGAATCTCAACATCAAGAAAACAAAGATTCTCACCACTGGACCAATTGGCAGCATCAGTATGGATGGTGAGGAGATTGTGATAGTTAACAGTTTTAGTTTGCTTAGTTCCACAGTCAACACTCTTGATACCAGCACCCAGGAAATTAGGAGGCTAATTGCATTGGGAAAGTCAGCTGTGAGGGACCTCTCAAGAGCACTGAAGAGAAATGACATCAGGCTAGAGACTAAGGTGCACCTGATCTGGGCTATAGCCTTTGCAATTACGTGCTATGCATCGAAGAATTGGACAGTGACTAAGGGATGAAAGAAAGAGAATTGAGGCCTTTGAACTGTGGTGCTGGAGAAGAGTGTTGAATATACCATAGACTGCTAGGAGAAAAAACAGGTTTGTGCTGGAGAGGGTGAAGTCAGAATGCTCCTTGGAGTCAAGGATTCTGAAGATTCGTCTGACATAATTTAGGCATGTTCTAAGGAGGGACTGGTCCTTGGAGAGGGACATCATGGTTGGGAGAGTGGAGAGACGGTGCAGGAGAGGAAGACCCTCGATGAGATGGATCGATTCTGTGATTGGAGTGGTGGGAATGAGTGTGTTTGAGACAGCAGGGTTGGCACAGGATAAAACAGCATTTAGGGCTCTTGTAAATAGGGTCGCTATGAGTCACAAGTGACTCGATGGCACATAACAACAACAACACAGATTGTTGATGATTTAAACAAGTATAGCTTTAAGTATATGCTTTTTGGAAATTTCTTTCACTCTTTTTCCTTAACTCAAGAGACCTGCAAGGACCACTGCTTTCTATACAATAACTGAGTACTTCTATCCATTTTCCCTTAAGCTCTTTTCCTTGAAATACTTTTCGGCTTTCTCAATCAATGTCCTCTTAGTTTGAAAGTATGAGAAAAAGGGGAAAAAAACCCCATATGAAACATACTGATGTTTCTGCAAACATTCTTCTCATGAATTCAGCTAATGCTGAATTTTAGAAACCACCAGTCATTGACTTACTCAAGCTTTAAAATAAAATTCTCTAAAGCCAACTCCACTCAGGCTGCAACTTTCTTTAAAGATTAGATTAATGATCCAAACAATTTGCTTTTTTGGATGGAAATTCTCAAACAACTCCCAGCTTTAAAATTAAGAAAGAGACTACTTAGATGGTTGTTTGAAGGACAAGGAAAAATATGTATATATTAATGCCATTGAGTTGAAATCCACTCATAGTTCAATCTCCAACAAAGTATAACTTTGCAAAATTGTACGTTATACAGAAGGTGACTGCCTATTTTTCTCCCAAGTAGCTGCTACTGGGTTCAAACAGAGAAGCAGAGCCTCTGGTTAAATAGTACATTTACCTAAGATCTATGCAACTAAATACATTATATGTGTGTGTGTGTGTGTGTGTGTGTGTGTGTGTGTATGTGTATATATACATATATATGTATATAAATATGTATATACATATTTGTATATATGTATATATACATATATATGTATATATATACACACACACTAAGATCTCTATAACTAAATATGTGTGTGTATCAAGATCTATGCAATTATATATATATAACTACATTTATGTGTGTGTGTGTGTGTGTATATATTAAAAAAACTATATATTTATGTGTGTGCATATATAAATACACACACACACACACACAGAGGAGTGGCATCCACTTCCAAAATAGCCTGCCTCCGGAAACTCTATGAATTTAAATTTGAAAGATTTTTGTGTTCAGGACTTTCGTTCATAGGGTAGTTATGAGTCGTCTATGACTCAACGACACTTAACAACAAGCAAGAGTGGCATCCACTTCCTAAATAACTTAGCTCTGGAAATTCTATGAACTTTGATAAATGTTGATAGTTGTAGAGGGGCTTCAAGCCTTTCATTCATTGGGTTGCTATAAGTTGTGTTTAACTGGAAGGCAGTCAAACAAAAATATATATGTGTGTGTGTGTGTGTGTGCATCTAAGTATCTATCATTATCTATCTGTCTGTCTGTCTGTCTATCTGTCTATATTACACACACACCAGGGAGCTCTGGTGGCCTAGTAGCAAGAAGGTGGATTGCAATCTTGAAGGTGCACGTTTCGAATCCACCATTGTGTCTAACTCTGAGAAGAATGGGAATCCCAGAACACTTGTTTGTGCTTATGCAAAAATTATGTTTGGACCAGGAGTCAATTGTCACAACAGAGCAAGAAAACACTGCATGGTTTAAACCAGGGAAGAATATGCTAAGGGTGTGTCCTATCTCCATACCTTTTCAATCTATATGCAGGACAGATTATCTGGGAAGGTGGGCTCTATGAGGAGGACTGTGGCACCCGGATTGGGAGAAGACTCATCAACAACCCGCATTATGCAAATGACATGTTTTCTTGCTGAAACTGAGGAGGACCTGAAGCATTTGCTGCAGAAGGTCCAGGACTGAAGCCTTCAATATGGATTAAAACTCAACATCAAGAAAACAAGAATGCTCCCCACTGGGCCAATTGGCAGCATTAAGATAGATGATGAAGAGCTTGAGATTGTTAAAAGCTTTCGTCTGCTTGTCTCCAGCAGCCAGGAAATCATAAGATAAATTGCATTGGCAAAGTAAGGGACTTCTCCAGAATACTGAAGAGCAACAATGTCACTTTTGAGACTAAGGTTTGTCTTATTCAGGCCATGGTCTTTACAATTATGTGCTATACATATGAAAGCTGGACAATAACTTGGGATGATAGGAGAACTGATGCCATTGAGTGGTGGTACTGGAGAAGAGTATATTGATATACCAAGGACTTCTACGAGAATGAGTTCATTCATTTAGAACAAGAGTGAAACCAGGCTGCTCCTTGGAGGCAGGGATTCTGAAGCTCCCTCCATCTGACATACTTTGGCATATTGGACAGGAACAGCACAGGAGGGGAAGACCCTCGATGAGATGAATTGATTCAATGACTGGGGAAATGGGGTAGGTGTTATCAGAGACAATAAGGTTGGCTCTGGATAGAGCAGGATTCAGAGCTGTTGTACATAGGATCACTATGAGTCACAGGCGACTTGATTGTACATACTATGACATATATACAAAGATCTATGTAACATGCACACACACCCCTCCTCTCATCACTCCTCTGTTTCTACCCTCCACCCTTCTTAATGCTCATTCTACAATAATGGTGTTATACAGTATTTGTCCTGATGGGACTGAGTTAATTCCCTCAGTATAATGAATATATTCATTCAGCATAATGCTCTCTAGTCCTTCCCAACTTAGGTAGTTGTTGTTGTTGTTATTGTTGTTGTTATGGGCCATCGAATTGCCTGCAACTAATAGTGCCCCTAAGTACAACAGCCCTAGACACTGCTCTGTCCTGTTCTAATCTCACTGACTCTGACACACTTGCCCTCATTACCCTAGTCACTGAATCAATCCACCTCCTAGACGGTCTTCCCCTCTTGTGCTGTCCCTCCATCCTACCAAGTATGACATCCTTGTCCATGGACTGGTCCCTCTTTACAACATGTCCAAAGTATGGTAGACGAATCTTCAGAATACTTGTCTCCAAGGAGCAGCCTAGTTTCACCCTCTCAAGGCCAAATCTGTTCATTTTCTTAGCAGTCCATGGTATATTCAATACTCTTCTCCATCATCACAGCTCAAAGACATCAATTCTCCTTCTTTTATCCCTAGTCATTGTCCAACTCTCTGATGCATAGCAAATGATTGCAATGATGATAGCCTGTATCAGGCACACGTTAGTCTTCAGAGAGACACCACTGCTCTTCAGTACTTCGGGAAGGTCCCTGACAACAGACTCTCCCATCACAACACATCTTTTAATTTCTTGGCTGTGCATGTCAAGAGGGTTGACTCTGGAGCTACAAAAATCATTGTCCCTGTGTGCTGCATAGTTTTCCACTGTGTCAATGTACTATAAATTTCAATCCATTAGATTGCTGTTGGATATATGGGCTGTTTCCAACACATCTATTGTGCTGCCAAGGAGGGAGCTCTGGTGGCCTCATGGCAAGAAGTTGAGCTGCAATCCTGAAGGCATGAGGTCGAGAAAACCAGATGCAGATATATGTTTAATCTCCTCATGTAAGATTAACTGCATCTGAAAACCTGCCGAAGGGTCAGCTATGGGTCGCACAGGAACACAGCATTGTGCTGCCAACCCCAAGCCACCAGTTTTTCCACAGCAAAGATGAGCAATCTCCTCGTATGGGATCTGCCCCGGAAAAACTTCTAGAGGTTCAACTATCATTTGGTTTCTACTACAACAAGAAATGTATTTTACAAATTTACACTAGGGGCTTTTTAAAAGTTTTTTTTGGTGGGTTTTGTTTTTGTCTTGATTGGTAGTTGAATGGAAGTGTATAAAGCAAATTGATTTTTCATTCAAACACTTACACACGTTTTGGTTTATGATATAAACTATAATACCCACAATGTAACCACACTCTTCCCGTTTCCTTTCCGAGTCTCATTTCTATTACTTCTAGCCTACTTCTTCCTGCCATCTGAGCTTTCTCTCTGTGAAACTGCTGCCCTTTTGATCATATGTGGTTGATAATTCCAAAGAGTAAGTACCTCCTTGGTGGTGTTTTTCATTTTATAGTCCTGTCTATTTTCAAATTGAAGGAAATTCACAGACAAATGTAAATTGAGCTATTCCCTCATTGATAGATGCTTTGTTTCTGACTGTCTGCTGCTATAAACAATGCTTGAACATGCCTTCCTTTAAAGACCAAGGAGAGTCTCTAGGGTAGATTCTGAAATGTGGAATTGCTAGATCATGAGGAATAGGCATTTAACATTTTAACAGATGTGACCGATTTGTCCTCCCAAATGCCTGAACAATCTAAATCTCACCTTCTTCATTTTCTCATTGTTCCTCTTATGTGTGATATTGTCTTCTCTAGTGCAATACATTTAAATTCATTTTTGGCACCTTCCTAATGTGTTATGTTGTTATGCGCCGTCAAGTTGCCTGTGACTTATAGCAACCTTATGTTCAGCAGCTTTGATCTCTGCCCTGTCCTGAGGTGGGATATTTTTTCTGCTGGTTTACATTTAGGGTTTCTTTTGGCTACTCTAAAATAATTAGTTTACAAACATTCCATGAAGGAGGAGAAAATGCCAATTTAAAAAAATTATTTCTCTCAAAATTCTTAAC
The DNA here is from genome assembly GCF_000299155.1 of Elephantulus edwardii. Classification (NCBI taxonomy): domain Eukaryota; kingdom Metazoa; phylum Chordata; class Mammalia; order Macroscelidea; family Macroscelididae; genus Elephantulus; species Elephantulus edwardii. The sequence goes on along the minus strand of NW_006399845.1, from coordinate 2,985,746 downwards.
TCTACCTGCCACTGAGTCCTCCCTAATGTGGTGATGATTATGATTCATATCACTGTTTTAAGCAGTGCTCTCTCTAAACTTTAAGGTTGGAATTTTCTCAATCTCTAACACTTTTATCAGATGAATTTCATCTCTTAAACACTAAGTGCCAAAGAAGAATGTGAGGTAAGGGTCTTGTCAGGGCTGGAGACCGAGAGGAAGCCAGGATATACACAGAAGAAAACCGTGGAGAATCTCACCACTTGTAATGTAAGAGGATGACTGCTACACAGTCCATGTTTGTTCAGTGGGTGAATAAGGCTTAGCTCTGAGAGCGGATTATTACAAATGTAATCATTTCACATTCTCGTGTACCTCTAATCAAATTTGCCCTTTATGGCAATGAGCTGATTCCTGGGGCCTGTTTGCTTTCATTATGTTAATCCTCCAGGAGAGCTTGCACTTGATATAGCACTTCAGTGTTTTCCTAAGCTGTTTTCTTGCTTACTTTTAGCACCTTGGGTGACAAAATGAGGGGCTTTGCTTGTTGTTGGAATTTGTTAGTTTGTTTGCCTTTCCCCCTCTGTTCATCAGCCAAGGCAGTTATTTTCCTTTGCCCATTTTGCACTTTCTTATTCAAAGAGAAGCCAGGGGAAAAACCCAGAATATCGAGTTGTCAGCAAACACTCTGTCTTAAATAATTGAATAACAAGCACTATTATCCAAAAATACTTCCAAAATAGATGTGCAGCAGATAAGGAGGAAAACAAAAATCTCCACATTATATAGGGCAAGCAGGGTGACAGCCTGGTACTTCACACTCGTGACAATATGTGAAGCCATGTATACAAGCTCTTGCTTTGTATATGTTTGTTGACACAGGGATGGTGCAAAATAGATCATTCCTGATATGCTTCTACCATATGTGTTTAATAAGCGAGCCTGAAGAATATATGGGAGCAGAGCATGGAGTTGGCCCCATCCCAGGATTTCTTCCTTTGCATTATTTATTTGACAAAATCTTAAACCAAACTAAAAAATGAAGGGAAAAAAACAACTTACTTTTGTGCCAATAGCCTTGCTTTAAATGAGAGGATTGTTTACAGAGGGCTATCGAAATGCCTTGTTTGGTTCTATTTTAAATAACTTTCTGCCAACCGTTAAAAGACTTGCCTATTAAGGTTAGAAAAACCTTGCTGATATTAAGCCTAACTCAACAATTTTTCTCTTCCTCTAATTGCTGCTTCTCCCGCTTGGGCTTCTTTCAGACCCACGGTGCAAGCTGCATTCCAGATTGCTCTGCTTGCTTCTCCTTTCTAGCTTGCAGTCTCTCTTCCTTCATTTGATGAGTTACTCGGCAATCTCTTGTTACAGACCCCTTCATCTTTCCTCACAAGCTCTCTTGAAACTCAACTTCATGCTGTCTGATTTAACCACTTCAGAATTGCAGAACAACAGAACATCAACAACAACTACAAAAAAATCTCTGCTCATTTTATAGGTTAAAAAAAACCCCACAAACAACCTAGATTTTTTTGAATGACCAATCTAGGGATACCAGCAGCTGATGATTTAAAAAGAGTCAGAAATATTAGAATAGGAATAAAGAACTGCCCACTGCTGCTCTTGGTGTTATATGCTGTCAAGTCAGAACTGACCCATAGCTCTCCCTCCAGAGGTTTCACAAAGCAGAGAAATGGGCTGGTGTGTGACAGGAGGTGCTCCTGAGGACCGGCATTCCAAAGACCTTGAGTCTTCAAGAAAATGCAGAATGCCTTACTTTTGGTGAATTAGCCAAGTTTCTAAAATATTTTTAACTAAACGCATTTGGAAACTCTGCAGATATATGAAAATGTAACTGTGAAGTGAATTCATGCTGCAGAAACACAGTTTTTACAAATTGCTTATAAGCTTTCATGGAATTTTCCCTACAACTGAAGAATAACACTGGAGGTGAAACTGTGCTAAGTAGTTATGCAATTCATCTACCAAAGTTTATAGATATAAAAGCTAAAGAATACTTTAGGTTCATTTACTTGTTATCTACATGGATGCCACAGAACTTTCTTTCTCTATGAATCTCAGTTCAGTTTGCCTTTTGCTTTACTGCTTTGGCAAACAGACATGATACCAAGACATGACACAAACTTGCTTAGCTGAGCATTTCTACCATCCACCGTGCACTAAGTTAGTGCTTAGGATACGGAGCTGACCTGGATACATGCCACAGCATGGAGCCAAACCATATTAAGACAAGCCTAGATCAGCTGAACCTCGAGCAAACCGCAGACACAGGTTCTTAAGTAATAAATAAGTGAATTTTGTTTTGATGCATTGGAAGTTGGTGGTTCTTTTGGTGCAGCAATAGTTTATTAATAGAATAAGGTTTTCAAAAAACATTAATTACTGTATAATTTCTGAAATTACACAGGAAGCAGATAGCAGAACCAGGATTAAGAATCAGGACTCTACACTCTGGTCTGGTATATTTTCTCCTCTATTGTACTAACTCAATTCATTGGCATTGTATTGGAGCTGATTCCTAACTAACTTTCCAGCAGATTTCCTGAGGCTCTAGTCTTATAGCACGAGATTGTCCATCTTACTCTTGATGAGCAGCTGGTGAATTCGAACCACTAGTGGGTGTTGTCTCTGGGTTAGCAGTGAAGCTCCCTGTAAAGTATTCCACCAGAGCTCTCTCTCTCTATTAGATTCTAAAGCCCTGATGATCTTCAATGTGTCACTTTCATAACTATTTGTTGTTGTGTACCGTTCAGTCAGAACTGACCATTACTGGCCCTCCGGCAGGTTTTCAAAGGCAGTAAACGGCCCAGGAGGAGATTGATCATCAAAGTCCCTAGAGGATTCAAACCTTATCAATTTGTGTTAGCAGTACAATTCCTTACCACTAAGCTACCAGAGTGGTAAAGATTTGCGCTGCCAACTCCAAGGCATGTAGTTCCAATCCTCTCACTGCTACACAGAAGAAAGATAGGTCTCCTTCCAGAAAGGTATCTTTCCATGTGATTTACTGTCTCTGAAAATCTGTTGGAGGGTCAGTTGTGTTTGTATTGTGGCTAGATGGCACACAACGACATTAGAAGCTTTATTTTATGTAATCTTTCTATCACTCATAATAAGTCAATAATGTGCACCTGTTCTTCCAATTTTTTGTTGGAAGATTAGCGAGCTGGGGAATTTTCAATATGCATGTACTCCTACTAGTCTTCTGGATTCAGCTTTGAGATTTCCACAAAGATATATGAAAATAATCTAGCCTGATTTGCTGTTAGACAATTAGGATTTGCACAACCAGAATTTTAATTTACATAAAAATTAAACCAATCTCTTTGCAAAATGGAGTACTTTACAATTACCACTAATTTAATTGAGGTTGCTCAAATGGCTTGTAATCGGTATGATTGTTGCCGATTGCCTGAATCTTTAGCAAGGTAATCAGAACTTGCTCAGCAATTTCTGCCTCTAAATCAATTAAACTGTAAAACACATTTCCTTTTTTTTTTTAAAGAAAGTTTTATAGTTTGGATTTTATTTACAACTAAACTGTATGGCATTCTAATATACTTATTCAGAAAAAAAAGGTTCTTTTTTTTTTAGTTGCTTTTTTCTTTAATGCCTTATTTATGTCCCTAGTAATGATATTCTATGAATATTATTTCCTCTTTCATGCCACTACTAATAACAGTTTGCACATCATAAGGGAATTGTGAGGTATGATTACACATACAACTCACACTTGTATATACAAGCACTTAAAAATACTGCTGGACACATAGTAAGAACTTACCTTTAGCATTTTTGTTATAGTTTCTATAATTGGCTATTAGTCTTATTGTTTTAGTTAATGATATTTCTTGAATCTATTAAGAATTATATAGATGAACTTGTATACCTGGAAATAGCGCAAACTGCCTACTGCCACCAACCATCCTACCTTTAATACCTTCTAAACATTTTTATATATGACCCCAAGGAACAACCATAATTTATGACTACAAGTAATGGAGCTGATCTGGGATAATTTGTGTGGCAATAAAGATGTAAGAATTAGAAATTGGGAAAGATCAATCTTCCCTTACAAGGAGTCTTGATGGAATAGTGTGAAATGTATTGTTAACTAAAAGGTCTATAGTTACAATATACCACAGGCTCTGAGAAAAATAAGTTGTCTTTTCCCACAAGGATTTCAGCCTTGGAAATTCGACGGACAGTTGCTATGAGTCAGAACCCATTAGATGACACTGGGGTTTTTATTTTTAAATTTTCCTCTAAAAGAGTTTGTCTTTACCCAGGACATCAATGTACAAACGAAGTACCTAGGGTATTTGTGAAAATGCAGATTCAGATATAGTTAGAGAGACATTAACGGTTTATGTTCAAAATGACTTTGTTAGCCATTGACTTTTACTTTGCCATGTGGATGTGCAGGACGATGAAAATAGGACATGTTAGTCTAACTCTGGTGGCCTATTGACAAGAAGCTGTGCTGCAATCGTGAAGATATGTGGTTCAAGTCCACCGGCTGCTCTGAGGGAGAAGGATGGGAAATCTCTTCCTGTCCAATTAACTGCCTCTGAAAACCCACTGGAGGGTCAGCTATGAGTGTGTTCCAACTCAATAGTACACAACACCAGTCTATCCACAAAGGACTGGCTAATCTTACCACTAAATTGAATGGATTCAACAGAAGAATTTGAGAATTTCACCACAAGAAAAAGGCAGAAAATTCAGCATGTGCCCTTTTAGGCCAGAGATTCTTGAGTTTGCAAGACCTACAGGAGAGCAGCTGCAGTCAGCAGAGAATCAGAGACCCAGTCAGAGTTGGAGCTGACCTTGGGACTGGTATTCTACAGGACCAGAGCTAGAGCCTTCATCCAAGTTTGTTGGAGGACTGAGAAGGAGTCTTGATATTTGCAGGACTAAGAACTTTGAAACAGTGGCTTGAACCCTTGAGATTTAAGGGCCCGAGAATACATTATGGAAGCTGTCCTGAGTGAGAAATTGTATCCTGTTGCCAACTGAACTTATATCCTTTTACATTGCCTATAAATCCCATAATTGTGAGTATGGTTCCATGTTCTCTGTGAATTATTGCAATGGATTCCAGACTCAGTAGAACAGTAACACTGTTGTTGGAATTAGTTGAAAGAGTTGTGAGAGCAAGAGGGACATGTCTGTCTTCATTGGAATTGATTTTGTGTTGTAGATGGAGACAGTTCCCCTTTGTGGTGTTAGCAGAGGTTGCATATGGCTGTCCCCAAGTGGTCCTTGCCCTTTTTCCAGTCAGCCTGTGGGGCTTGAGTTTCTACATTTCTGATAACCTCCACAATAATGCCAATGATTTTGATTCTTAGATAACGCTTTGAGGTATAACAACGTAAAGCAATAGTTTTCAGACTTCAATGTACACAAAAATTATTAGAAGCATAACAAAAATCATTAGAGGCATTTGTTAAATGCAAATTCCTTGAATTATCCAAGGATTTAGAAAATAGATCCATGAATTTGTATTCAAGTCTCTATACTTGACAGACTGACTTTGCAAAGCAGTTTCTTGGCCCTGATCTGCGTGATGCTTAATGGTAAGAAGTTGCTCTTTAGGAGAAAGATGATTAATCTACTCTTGTGTGATTAACTGACTTTGTAAACATACTTGAAGGTGAGCTATGGGCCGCTTCTGACTGGGCTGTACATAACAACAACATTCTTAGCTTGGTAACCCCTGAAAGGGCAAATACTCTCAAGCATGTCACCTTCTGTGCCAATGTCAAGCCTTGCTGTTGGGAAAAATAAAAACTTTAACAGGCTGCTGGAAACCTGGTTGAATATACCATGACTGATTGCAGGAAAACAAACAGATTCATCCTGGAGAGGGTGAAACCAGGCTGCACCTTGGAGGCAAGGATTCTGAGGCTCCGTCTAACATAATTTGGGCATGTTGCAAGGAGGGAGCAGTCCTTAGAGAGAACATCATGCTTAGATGGGTGGAGGGACAGCTCAAGAGAGGAACACCATCGATGAGATAGATTAATTCAGTGACTGAGTCAATGAAGGTAGGTATGTCAGAGAGAGTAAATTTGGCACAACATGTAGCAGGTTTCAGGGCTATTGTCCATAGGGTCACTATGAGTCGCAAATGACTCAAAGGCACATAACAACAACAACAGAACCCAGGTGACACAATGTGCCTTGGATTATTAACAGAAAGGTCAGCACTTCAAATCCACGAGCATGTCCATAGGATAAAGGTGGGAAATGTTCTCTTGTGAATATTTACAGTCTTAGAATTCTGATGGAGGGCCTCCATGGGTCAGTCAGCTGGATGGTAGTAGAGTGCTTGGTGTGATTAGAACTCTGGGAGGGAAATTTTTAAGCACTTGGTTGCTAACCAAAAGACTAGTAATTCAAACCTGCTATACACTCCACATCAGAAAAAAATACAGCTTCAGAAAACCAATGCAACAGCCCTATTCTCTCTTGTAGTGTTGTTAAGAGTCAAAATCAACTTGACAGTATACCAGCACAACAACAAAAAGAGTACAGTCTGGATAGTGCAAATGGATAACACACCTGGTTGCTAAACAAGATTGCAGATTCAAGTCCACACAGGAACCTCAGAAGAAAAGCCTGCCAGTCTACTTAGAAAATGATAACCATTGAATATTCATGAAACACAGCTGTAACTTGATGCACGTAAAGGGGAGACATGAGTCTGAATCAATAATATGGCAACTGCTTGTATGTGCTGGTTGGGGTGAAAAAAAGCTAATATAAGGTAGGAAATATTTTAAAATAACTGTAAATTAAAAATAAAAAACAAACTTGTCTTTATATGTAAATAATTTTGGGGTGCATAGTTTAACAATGGACAAATGTTTCCTCACAGCTGTGCCTTTCAGAGTCTTTGTACGAAAATGTGTAATGCAATGTGTAATGCTTATTCAGAAGCAGAACTCATTATTTCTGAAATGGCTAACGAGAGCTCCGGGAAGACTGTTCTCAGGAACATGATTTGGGAAGTTCTGCTCTCAGTTTTATCGTTCTACAGTTAATAAGACGGTATGAGCTCGGCTTAACCAGAAGAAAGAGTAAGGGCAGCAGTGAGCAACGTGACAGCAAACTCCAAAGCCGGCAACAGCTCCTGACAAGTTGTTGTTGTTGTTAGGTGCCTTTGAGCTGCATATGACTCACAGCAACCCTATGAACAATAGATGTGAACCTTGCCCTATCCTGTGCCAGCCACCCTCATCATTCTCTCTCTGACACATTTGAGCCCTTTGCTGAAGTCATCATTCCAATCCATCTCATTGAGGCTTTTCCTCTTTTCATGAACCCTCTATATTTGCAAGAATGATGTCCATTTCCAGGGAATAGCCTCACCTAGTTACCTGTTCAAAGTATGAGCAACATAGATTCACCATCTTTATCTCCAAGTAGTGCAATCTGTCTACACTTTTTCACAAAATACATCTGTGTTCTTTTGGAAATCCATGGCATTCTTCTCCAGCACTTATAATTAAAAGTTCCAATTCTTCTTCTGTCATCCTTATTCATTGTACAGCTCTCCGATGTACCACAGGTGTTTGAGAAGACCATGGCCTGAGTAAAACACACCTTAGTCTTTATATTGACATCATTGCTTGTAAGTATTTTGGAAAGGTCCTTGGCAGAGGACGTACCCAATGTAATACGTCTCTTGATTTCCCATCTGTGATATCAAGGGGGCTGATTATTGTTACAAGTAAGATTAAGTCTATGACAGCTTCAAACCTTTCTCTAACTATCATTATGTTGATGATTGGTCCTGTGGTGAGGTCCTTTGTTTTCTTGATGTGGAAATATAATTCACACCAAAAGCTGTAGTTCTTGATTTTCTCAACATGTATTTCATGTTCTACTTCCTTTCAGCGGGAAAAGTTGTGCCATCTGCATAATACATGTTGTTGATGAATTTTCCTATGATTCTGAGGCCACATTTCTCTTCATAAGAGTCTAGCTACATGAATCAGCATGCAGATTGAACAGGTATGGAGGAAAGATATATCACTGACACATCCTTTTCTTGATTTTAAACCATGCAGGGTTCTCTTGTTCTGTTTGGACAGTAGCTTCTTGATATAGGTATAGATTTCTTATGAGCGCAATTGAGTATTTTAGAATTCACATTCATCTCAATGTTAGCCATAATTGTTGTAGTCCACACAGTCAAATGCCTTTAAAACCACAATAAAACACAGACATTCTTCTAGCATTCTCTGCTTTCAGTCAGAATTCATCTGATATCAGCAACCATATCCCTGGCACCATGGCCTCTTCTAAATCCAGCTTTAATTTCTGCAAGCTTCCTCTAATTGTATTGTTCTAGTGATTTTAGATGATCTTCAGTAATATATTAGTTGCTTGTGATTCTGTTTAATAATTTCCACATTCTTCTGGATCACTTTTCTTGGGAATGGCAACAAACGTGGATCTCTTCTAGTCATTCAATGAGGCAGCGGTCCTCCAGATTCACTGGAGTAGACTGGTGAACACATGCAGTTCTGCATCTGTTAGTTTAAACATGTCAACTGGTATTTCTGAGGCCTTGTTTTTTGCCACAGTCTTCAGTTTATCTTGAACTTCATCCTTCATTACCATTGATTTTTGTTCATGTGAACTTCCTGAAATCTTTCAGTGTCAACTGATTGATTCTTTTTGGCAAAGTAACTGTGTATTCCTTCCATCTTCTTTTTATGCTTCCTACATCATTCACAATGTGGCCCATAGCACCTTTCAGTGTTGCACCTCAAAGCTTGAATGTGTCCTTTAGTTTTTTTAGCTTGAGAAATGTCAAATGAATTCTTCCTTTTTATACCTTTTATTATTTGTTTTATCTTCTCAAGCTGTCCTTTGGAATTTTATGTTCAGCTTTTACCTCAGCATCTCTTTCTTTTGCTTTCTCTTCCTGATGCTCTATGCAATTTTCATAGTCTCCTGCCCATTCCAGTACCACCATCTAGGGTCCCGTTCTGTCGCATTGCTAACTGGCCTTAGCTGAGGTCAGAAAAGTGTGTTCTGCCATGCTATTTGTATGCCTGATTGTCTTTGCAGTTTTCTGTTTGATATAAAATCTGTTTTTCAGTTCTTTATAGCGAGGAATGATTTGCATGTTCTCAATTACTTTATATCTTAGGTATGTATATGCTTGTGTGTTTATTATTTGCCCCTACTAAAACAACACTTGTCTGTCACTTTGCTGTTCTCATGGTATAACTTGTGGGATGTTTTAATGCTCGAACCTGTGCTAACAGTGTTTCAAGAACCAGATGAGTCACCTATGATTGACAGGTTGCAATGGACCTCCTAGTTAGGACAGACTAAGAAAGAGGATTAGCTATCTACTTCCAAAACAACTGGACTCCAAAATCCCTGTGAACAACAGAGGGGCACAGGTAGTTATTGTACTAGAGGCAGTCTAGACAAGAAGTCACTCAAAATGAGGAAAAATGGCTACAAAGAACCATTAATAATTAGAACTTGAAATGTACGAAGTATGTATGTAAGAAAACTAGAAGTTGCAAAAAATTACATTATAGGCACCAATGAGCTGAGAGAAATGGACTGGCATTAACCACTTTGAATTAGATAATCATATGATCTACTGTGCTGAAAATGAAAAAACTGAAGAAGTATGGTGTTGCATTCATAGCTAAAAAGAACATTTAAAGATCTATCCTGAAGTACAATGTTGTGATATGATACTATTCATCTGCACAGAAGAAAGATCTGTTAATACGACAATTATCCAAATATATGCACTGACAACTAAAGACAAAGAGGAGGAGATTGAGGATTTCTTGTAACTCTGTTGCTATTGTTGATTGCCTTCAAGTCAAGCACGACTTACAGTGACCCTATGAACGAAAGACCTCAAGACCCTCTACAACTATCGACATTTATCAAAGTTCATAGTTTCCGGAAGCATGTTATTTAGGAAGTGGATACCCCTCCTGCTTCCAAACCTGTCATAGTATGTTATTGTTTTATGTGCCATTGAGTTGCCTGCAACGTATAGTGACCCTATGTACAGCAGCTCTGAACCCTTTCCTGCCCTAAGCCAGTCTCTCTAACTCCGACACACCAATCCCCATCGCTTCAGTTATTTTCTCAATCCATTTCATCCTGGGTCTTCCTTTCCTTCACTGTCCGTCCACCCTTCAGAGCATGATGTCCTGCTCCAAGGACTGTTCTCTCTGGGCCACGTGCCCAAAGTAAGTGAGGCAGAACTTCAAATCCTAGCCTCTAAGGAGAGACTTGGTTTCACCCTTTCCAAGATAGACCAATGTTTTCTTCATAGTCCATGGTATGTTCAAGACTCCTCCAGCACCAAAACGCAGAGACATCTCTTCTTTTGTCATCCTTAGTCATTGTCCAACTCTCTGAAGCATAATACGTAAATGAGAAGACTGTGGCCTGAATTAGGTGCACCTTTGTATTTAGACTGACATCATTGCTTTTCAGCACTCTGGAGAGGTCTGTGATGGCTGATTTTCCCAATGCAATTTGTCTTTTGATTTCCTGACTGCTGGTGTTAAGAGTGTTGCTTGTGGAGCTGAGCAAGCTGTAATTGTTAACCTCAATCTCTTCTCCATCTAATATGGTGCTGCCAGTTAGCCCAGTGGTGAGAATCTTTGTCATCTGATGTTGAGCTTCACTCCATATTGAAGATAAGACTACAGTCCTTGACTTTTTGCTTCAGGTCCTCCTCAGATTCAGCTAGCAAGGTTGTGTCATCTGCATATTGTAGGTTGTAAATGAGTCTTCCTCCAATCCTGAAACCATGCTCCTCCTCATAAAGCCCTGCTTCTTGAATGATATGTTCTACATATAGATTGAAAATGATCAGGGACAGCATGTATGCTGCTTCTCGTCCTCATAAAGCCCTGCTTCGTGTCCTCATAAAGCCCTGCTTCCTTGATGATCTGTCCTGCTACAGATTGAAAAGGTACGGGGATAGAATGCATCCATAACACACTCTTTTCCTGATTTTGAACCATGCAGTGTTCGTTTGCTCTTTTCTGAGGACAGCTTCTTGGACCAAGTACAGGTTTCATATAAGCATGATCAGGTACACTGAGATTCCCATTTTCCTCAAAGTTAGCCACAGTTTATTGTGATCCACACAGTCAAATGCCTTTGCATAGTCAATGAACTATTTGCTTTCTGCCAAGATCCATCTGGCATTGGTAATAATGTCCCTATTGTCACAGCCTCTTCTAAACCCAGCCTGTATTTCTGACAGTTCTCTGTCAAGTACTTTTCAAGCCTTTTCTGGGTAATCTTCAGCAGGATTTTGCTACTGTGCGATGTTAATGATATTGTTCAATAATTTACAGACTCTGTCACGTCACCTTTTTTTTTTTTTTAATGGGAATAAATATGGATCTCTTCCAGTCAGTTGGCCAAGTAGTTGTCCTCCTGATTTCTTGGCACAACTTGGTGAGCACATGCAAGTCCGCATCTATTTGCTTAAATATATCAATTGGTATACCATCTATTCCTGGAGCCTTATTTGTCGCCACGTCCTTCAGAGCAGCCTGAACTTCCTTCTTCATCAGCATTGCCTCTTGATTATATGTTTTTCTTAAAATTCCGAGCTAACCATATTATTTTCGTTTAATAATGACTGTGTATACTCCTTTCTTCTTCTTTTATTGCTTCTGGAATGTCCACAACATCTGGAAGCATTGCAACTCATGGCTTGAATTTATTCTTTAGTTCTTTCAGTTTAAAATATGCTGAGTGAGTCTGGCCCTTTTGGTTTTCTGACTCCAGTTCCTTGCACATTCATTATAAAATTTTGCTTTTTCTTCCCGACTAACCCTTTGAAATCTTCTATTCAGCTCCCTTTTTATTTTTTCCCTTTCCTTTGGCTTCTAGGTGCTCTAGTGCAATATTCAGAGTCTCTTCTGACATCCATTTTGGTCTTCTTCTTCCTTCTTAGTAGTGACTTTTTGCATTCTTCATGAATGGTATTCTTGTTATCTTTCCACAGCTCATCTGGTCTTCGTTCATTAGTGTTCAAGGCCTCAAACCTATTATTGAGTTGGTTTTTATCTCAGGGGAGACAGACTCAAGGTCAAATTTTGATTCCTGTGGATATGATTTAACCTTCTTTAGTTTTAATTTGAACTTACATATGAACAGTTAGTTGTAGTTTTTGCTGCTGATATTGAATTTCTCCAACGGTTCCATCCACAAATGCAATCAGTCTGATTCCTGTGCATTCCTTCAGGTGAAATCCATGTGTATAGCCTACGTTTATGTTTCTTATAAAAGGTGTTTGCTATGAAAATATCATTGATTGTCCAGAATTCTATCATTCTATCCCCAGCCTTATTTCTGTCACTAAGTCCATGTTTTCCGACTACTGATCCTTCTTCCTGATTCCCAACTTTTGCATTCCAGTCACCCATTATTATTAAAGCATTTTTGGTTACATGTTCGATCAATTTCTGACTGCAACAGTTGATAGATATCATCTATTTCCTCCTCCTTGGCTCTGGTTGTAGGCACATAAATTTTAATTATAGTGTAATTAACAGGTCTTCCTTGTTTGTGTATGGATATTATCCTGTCTCGCACAATATTGTATTTCAAGATAGATCTAGAAGTGACCTTTTCAAATATAAAATCAACCCCAGTTTTCCTCACCTTTTCATCTCCACCATAATAGATCAGATTAGTGTGGATTCAAAAGGTCTCATGCCAATTCATCTCTAATACCCAATATGTAAATATTTATGTGTTCCATTTCTTTCTTAACAATGTCTCATTTTCCTACTTTCATGCTTCTCATATTCCACTTACCAATTTTTAAATCCTTCTTACAACTGTTTCTCCGCCTTTGTCTTTCCAAATTTGACGGCTCAGCTTCAGTTGCCATATCTGTTAATTTCCTCTAAGTGTGCTCTGCTGTACATAGAGTTTTCAAAGTCCACTTTTATTTCAGAAGTGGATGGCCAATTCTTCTTTCTAGTCTGTGTCAATTTGGATATTTTCTGTCAGAAGAATATTTGACAGACGAGAATTTTTACCTAGGAGGTAAAAGACACTTCCCTTACAGAAATAACAAATACATTCACTGCCCACCCACCCCTAGCACATGAGGCTTGTCTCTCCCCTTTCCCTGCTACCTCCCCATTTCTTGCACACCTGGCTACCTGGTCAAACTCTTCCTTCCCCAACCACCTCTCAATATGACCACCAGTCACTTCTGTAATGCCTTGCACTACACTGCTACTGGTTTCTCATGCTATTGTCCATTTCTTGCTTAGGAGGATGTAAATCTAAATCCCTTGTACCAACTAGAGAAAGATTTTTGCTTGAGGCTATACTGTAATTCCCAGATCTGGACTGGTCTCTTTTACATCTGATGCTGTAGTGATGCTTGTTTGTATGTTGTGTCAAGGAGATTAGAAAGAGCTCTCGGAGCCCTCCTTGTGTGGCTCCATGGGTTCCTGATGCTCTGTGAGTGGAGACATCACTAGGTTTAAAAGCCAGACCTTGAAGTAGATTTGAGACTGAAGAGAAATATCCTTTCCCAAAAGATGAGATTAAAGTAGCCAAGCAGAGGCCCTTCTGGGAGAAAGGTGTTACCTGATCAAAGAGATTAGAGAGAGTTCTCAGATCTCATCTTGTGTGACTCCATGGGTTCCTGATGCTGTTTGAGTAGAGAGAGCACTTGGTTTGAAAGCCAAAATCCAGCAGTCTGAAATTGACGAAATGAAATGACACCACTGTTATGAATAGGACTGAAATGGAGGGTTAGATAATGTATAGATAATTAATACTGTATTGAGTTGATGAGGAGAAGAATGATCTGAAAGGAATATATGGTAACAAATTATATGTATGGCATCAATCTTGAACAAGAGGTACATTATAAGTGAACTACATTAGTGGGTAGAAAGAAGATCAGGAGGAGGAGGGAAGAAAGTGTGCAACAATGAATGAATAAAAAGGACACCAGATGCTGTGCTGGAGAACGAGGGACAATCTCCCCCTGTACCTACCAGTCAGATCTGATTTGATGGCACACACACTAGTAGTAATAATAATAATAATAATAATAATAATAAAAAATTTTTAAAAGGAAAAAAGAACAACAACAAAATTAACCAAATATGGAATCAGGATGTAATGCAAAAATGACTAGAAAAAATGAGGAAGAAATAGTCATCAGAAAGTACAGACGTGGTGACAAATGAGGCTGGACATGAAGTGACTGAATTTTGTGTGCTCAGTAATTTACTTATTTTTTTTAAAGAAAAAGAACAACATAAAGGTGATTTTACACATGGACCTCCATTGATGGACTGCACACAGTGATTCTGTACAGTCAGTCCGATAGATTCCCTATATTGGCAGAAAGAATTGTTAGAAAAGTACATCACCAGCAGTCAAAATGAGATGAGGTGCCAATTGTGGAACAGATCATCAATTATTCATGTGCATGTTGAGACTGAAGATGAAGAAAATGAAAACTGACTCACAAGAACCAAAATATGGCATTGATTTATCCATCCTGGCAAGCAGAGTGACCCAAAATTGAATGGATTCTCTCTTAATGCTATGATCTGTATGTCATGGAAAATCTGCTAGTTATGGCTCCTAAGTTTCTGAAAGAAGCTGTAGAGGAGTTTCTTGTTGTATGTGAAGGTTTAGTTTAATTGTCTTAAAAGTCTTTTTGTTTTGTTTTGTTTTGGGAGCCCTGTGACATACATCTTGATGTCAAATGAGGCTTTAAAAGAAAATTAAATCATCAGGAGGGAGAAGAAACAATCTGGATGTTTTAGACTTATGGACAGGAGGGATGGGGAAAGGCACCACCAAAGGATCTTGGGACAATTGTTGAATAGGTGGAAATTTGTAATATCTACTCAGTTTATCTTCTAAAGTAAATTTAGTTGAGGGAAGGATGAAAATAACTGGTGTTGGAGGTAGGTAGACTTGGTTCTGGACTCCTCTTATTTGAACTCCAGATTCTCTTACTCTGACAGCAGTATCAGCTGTATTGTTACAAACTACTTTATTAAAGTATTTTTAGACTACAGGGTTACTGTGAGGATTAGTAGCGTCTATGGTCTAATACTTTGCCTTCCTAACATGATTGAACTTCCCATATTCCTTTCTAAAGTTAATCTTTCCTCTGTGTATTTACTAGATGCCATTCCTTCTACCCGCAAGGATGAGCCTTCAGAAACTATAACCCTGTCGTCATTTATATCAGTGCATGAACATTATTTTGAGAAATATAATATTTGCCTATTATCTCTGTTGTCTTGGGAAAAAACCCAAATAAACCAAAACTACTTTCTGTTAGCTGCAAAACATTTCTACAGAGTCATTTATACTAATTTACTTCCTATATATCTTTTGATTTTGTTTAAATTTCTAAATTCATTCCAAATGTGCTTTCATCTTACCTCTGATTGAAGCTTCAAGGTCAATAATGATGTAAATCAAACCAAAATAAAGTATCCAAATGTGTTGTTATAAAGTCAAAATCATAGCAACCTCATGTGTACAAAGTAGAAATCAACAATTTTCTTGACTGTGATCTTCCCAGAAGCTATTTTCCAACATTTTCTTGCTTGGTGCCCTGAGTAGGATTGCACCGTCAACTGTTGGTTAATAGTCAGTACAACTTGTCTGTTCCACACAAAGACTTTGAACAATGATCTATACACTGTCAAACACAATGTTGTGCTTGTTATTTATCAGAGGTATGAGACATAGTTTTCTCATCTACAATTCTTTAATAAGGTTTCTTATTTTGGTGTCCAGGATTCTGCATTTCCTTGTTTTACGTCCTGTTTACACTAATAATTTCTTTTCAGTTCCTTGGTAATTCTTCTCTTGATCCTTATTACTTTAATGTTTAAGGATTAAGAACATATCTCTCTGTTTTTTCCTTCTTTTATCATCTAGCTACCTTCTCTCTTAAGAGATTTTATGTTATCACAGGACTTTAAATAATATTGATGTATTTATAATTCCCCAAATTATATAAGTGACCCAAATATTTCTCCTAGATTCCAAATTCTTGTAATTACTTATCCAGATTCCCTACAAGGCAGTTGTTGTTGTTGCTGATGTTGTTGTGTGCCATCGAGTGGGAAACAGCCCATAGCTGATCCTCCTATGGATTTTCAGAAGCAGTTAATCACATGGGAGGAAACTCACTATGTTTCTGCCACAGAGCAATTGGTGGCCTCAACCTTGTGCCTCTAGGGTTGCAGCACAGATTCTTGCCGCTAGGCCACCAGAGCTCCATATAAAACAGTCTGACTAGATATTATCAAACTCAAGGCACTCCAAACTGAACTCATGATCATCTCCATTATATTTACTCCATTTTCTCTGGTCATGGAAAACTGTTGACTGCACTTACTTACTTTAGAAAAAGTGCTTCAAGACTCTTGACCTCTTTATCTGTTTTTTTATATGCCTAAAATCTAGTCTAGTAGAAAAATCTTATCTTCTCTAGTTTCAAATGACTTGTAGAACTGGTTCATCTCAGCACTGCCATTGCTTGCTTATTTATAGAAAACCATCATTATAATTCACCAAAATTAATAAAATGTTCTAGCTGATTTGCTTACTACTCTTATAGTTTATTTTAAGCTCATGGTAGATCTTTGGTATGAATTTTTGATGATTCAAATACAGAATGAAATAAATATTCTTACTGATCATCAACACAGAAGAAACAATAGTAGATAGGAAAGGGGACTGAGGACTTCCAATGGTGCTTGAGGCACAGATGGACTTAAGGACTTGTCAATCCCCAATGGGGACACAGAGATGTTCTAACTAAATCCCAGCCATGGCCAAGGTGAGCATCCAGAGACTAGAAAAATGTAGGGAGATAAAAAATTACCAGGAGAAATGATATTAGAAAAATAATACTAGAAAAAATAGACAATTCTTATTAACATCATGGACCAAAACAAGAGTAGACCTGTCATCGCAGGAAGGGATACATATACTGTTTTCTTTTTTCTCCTCATCCAGCTGAACATGAATACCTGAGTAATGCTTCACCCAGGCAAGTGAGACATAATACTGAAGAGAATTGCCCAGGAAAGGGTGGAAAACAACAACAAACTTTGCACCTGAGCAGGCTTACAGTGAGCAGCGTGTAACATCTTAAGCTGGGTACAAAGATACCAACAAAGACACTTTGAATGATCCCACTTCCAGTGAGAGGGTCTGGTAAATGTAGAGTTGGTGAGATACTGTGAAATTTCTCAAAGCAAAAGAAACACCCTTACAAAATAATGGGCCATATTTACCGATCTGTAGAACAGACTTCAGATATAGACTGATTAACTTAAAAGAATCAAAGGGCTAAGTGCAATAGACAGATACTTCTGCACTCTTACCACAGAGCACTGACATTCCAAACCAAGCCAAACTATCCCTGTGACAATATTGCTCCTCCATTGCTCCCTGCACAGGTTTTCTAAACTCCTCCTTTAGACAGTCAGATCTTAAACCGATATCCCTACATTAAAATTCCCAAACAAAATGGATCTTGAGTCTATCCCACTCGAACTTCAAAATCATCTCAGGATAGATTTGAGACCTTAGATACTAATGAACAAAGACTAGATGAGCTGTGGGAGGATCTAAAGACTATCACCCATGAAGTATGCAAAAGATCATTGCAAAGAGAGAGGAGGAAGAAAAGACCAAGACGCATGTCAAATGAGACTCTCAATATTGTGCTAGAGCTCCAAGAAGCCAAAGTACAGGAAAGAAATCAAGAAATTAAGGAGCTGGACATAAAATTTCAAAGGGCAACATGGGAAGACACAGCCAAGTTTTATAATGAAATGTGTAAAACATAGCTAGAGTCAGAAAATCAAAAGGGCTCAACTCACTTGGCATTTCTTAGGCTGAAGAAACTGAAGAACAAATTCAAGCCTCGAGTTCCAATACTTAAGGATGCCTTGGGCAGAATATTAAGTGATTCAGAAAGCATTAAAAGAAGATAGAAGGATGTGAGCAAAGGGATGAGGATGTGAAGGGTGAGGGGGAGATTAATCATGGAGGTGCACAATTTGATAGATGGGGGGATGAGGGAAATTGGAAAAATCTGTTCTTGAAAAAAATGTATTCAAAATTTATAAATAAACTAATACAAAAAAGAAGTCAAATTGGGGAAGGGGATAGAGGGAATGGAGTAAAATGTGCAACAATGAATGAAAATCTAAATTTTCTGTAAACTTTTGTTAAAATCACAATTAGAATAAAAAATTATTTAAGAAAATAAGAAATCTATTCTTGGAGCAGGAGGCAGTCAGCAGAACAGAGCAAAAAAACACTGCATTGTTTAAAATCAGAAAGGGATGTACACCATGGAAGTGTCCTATCTCCATTGCTGTTGTTGTTGTTATGTGCCGTTGAGTCGTTTGCGACTCATAGCAACCCTATGTACAACAGCCCTAAATCCTGGGCCAATCACATTGCCTCTGACACACCCATCGCGATTATCCCAGTCACTGAATCAATCAACCTCATAGAGGGTCTTCCCCTCCTGTGCTGTCCCTCCACCCTACCAAGCATTATGTCCCCCTCCAAGGACCTGTCCCTCCTTGGACGTGTCCAAAGTATGTTAGAAGCCCCAGAATCCTTGCCTCCAAGGAGCAGCCTGGTTTAACACTCTCCAGGTTGAATCTGTTTGTTTTCTTGGCAGTCCATGGTACATTCAATACTCTTCTCCAGGACCACAGCTCAAAGAATTCTCCTTCTATCCTTCCTAGTCATTGTCCAACTCTCTGATGCATAATAAGTGATTGCAAAGACCATGGCCTATATCAGATGCACCTTAGTCTCCAGAGTGACACCATTGCTTTCCAGTACTTTGGAAAGTTCCTGAACAGCAGACTTTCCCATCGCAATGCACTTTTTGATTTCCTGGCTACTGGTGCCAAGAGTGTTGAGCATGAAGCCAAGCAAACTAAAGTTGTTAACAATCTCAATCTCTTCACCATCCATCCTGATGCTGCCTTTCCAGTGGCAGTGGTGAGAATCTTTGTCTTCTTGACATTGAGCCTCAATATATTGGAGGCTACAGTCCTTGACCCTCTGCAGCAAGCGCTTCAGGTCCTCCTCGGTCTCAGCAAGCAGGGTTGTGTCATCTGCATAGCACGGATTGTTGATGAATCTTCCACCAATCCTGACACCACACTTCTCCTCATAGAGCCCAGCCTCCCAGGTAATCTGTTCCGCATATAGGTTGAAAGGGTATGGAGACAGGACACATCCCTCACATACACTTTTCCCAATTTTGAACCATGCAGTGTTTCCCTGCTCTGTTCTGATGACTGCCTCTTGGTCTAAGTATAGGTTTCACATTAGCACAATCAAGTGTTCTGGAATTCCCATTCTTTTCAGAGGTAACCACAGATTGTTATGATCCACACAGTCAAACAACCACTTATGCATAATCAATGAAACACAGATAGACATTCCTCTGGTATTCCCTACTTTCAGCTAAGATCCATCTGACGTCAGCTACAATATCCCTAGTATCACAAGCCCTTCTAAACCCAGCCTGGACTTCTGGCAATTCTCTGCTGATATGCTGTTCCAGTCATTTTTTGGATAATCTTCAGTAGAACCTTGCTTGCATGTGAAATCAATGGTCTTTTTTTATGGTTTCTACACTTGGCTGGGTCACCCTTCTTTGGGATGGGAATAAATATAGATCTCTTCCAGTCAGTTGTCCAAGTGGTTGTTCTCCAGATTTCTTGGCACAACTTGGTGAGCATATCCAGGGCAGCATCCATTAGCTGAAATACATCAACTGGTATACCATCCTCTTCAATTTATATGTGGAACAGATCATCCAGAAGGCTGGGCTTTATGAGGAGAAGCGTGGCATCAGGACTGGAGGAAGACTCATCAACAACCTGTGTTGTGTAGATGACACAACCTTGCTTGCAGAAACTGAGGAGGATCTGAAGCAGTTGGTGCAGAAAGTCAAGGACTTCAGCCTTAAATATGGACTAAAGCTCAACATCAAGAAAACAAAGATTCTCAACACTCGTCAAATTGGTAGCATCATGATAGATGGTGATGAGATTGAGATTGTTGACAGCTTTAGTTTGCTTGGCTCCACAATCAACACTCTTGGTACCAGTAGGCTGGAAATCAAAAGATAAATTGCATTGGGAAAGTCTGCTGTCAGGGACATCTCCAGAGTACTAAAGAGCAATGATGTCATTCTGGAGACTAAGATGTGCCTGATCCAGGGTATGGTCTTCACAATTATGTGCTATTCATCAGAAAGCAGGACAATGATGATAGAAGGAGAATTTATGCCTTTGAGCTGTAATGCTAGAGAAGAGTATTGCATATATCATGAACTGCTAAGAGAACAAACAGATTCAACCTGGAGAGGGTGAAACCAGGCTCTTCCTTGGAGGCAAGGATTCTGAAGCTCTGTTTGACAAACTTTGGGCATGTTGCAAGGAGGGACCAGTCCTTGAAAAGGAACATTATGCTTGGGGAGGTGGAGGAACAATGTAAGAGAGAAAGACTCTTAATGAGATGGATTGATTTAGTCATGGGGTAATGGCAGTAGGTGTGTCAGAGACAACAAGGTTGGGTTAGGATAAAGCAGCGTTCAAAGCTGTTGCACATAGGGTCACTATGAGCCTCAAGTGACTTGATAGCACATAACATTAACCCAAGGGCAACAGTAACAAATGTTGTTCTGTACCATAGAGTTGGAACTGACCCATAGCTGACCCTCCCTGTGGGTTTTCAGAGGCAGTTAATTGCACAGGAGGAGATTGCTCATCATTCTCCAGCTGAACAACTGGTGAATTTGAACTACTTGTCTTCAAGATTATAGCACCTATTACTCAGCCACTAGTGCTCCCTAGTAACAAATTATTATTATGTGCCATCAAGTCACCTGTGACTTATAATGACTCCATATACAACAGCTCTGAACCCTGCTCTATCTTGAACCAACCTTATTGTCTTTGATACACCTCCGCCTATTACTCTAGTCACTGAGTCAATCCATTTCATAATATCAATAAAATTGGACATCTACATGAAGAAAAAATTATTCATACTTTACCACATACACAAAAACAAACTCAAAGTGGATTTTACTTAAGAGGAAACCAAACCCCATAAAGAACAAAGAAAAAATAGAAATATATTTAAAAGCCCTAGTTTATGGCATAAATAGGCTTGCAAATACAACCAAAAGCATACAACAAGGAGAGGATAAAATTGAAAAATAAGACTTTTTTTTTTAAAAGTCAAATATTTACATACCTCACAAAAGTTTGTAAATAGGGTGATAAGAAAGTCCACAGACTGGAAAAACATATTTAGCAATGACATTCAGAAAAAGAACTTGTAAAAAAAAAAAAAAAAGAAAAGAAAAAGAACTTGTAACTAAAATTTACAGAACGCTACTATGCCTTCACAAGAAAATGATTAATAACTCATTTACAAATTGGGAAAAAATGCATGAGAAGTCTCTTCACATAGGAGGATATCAGAATGGCTAACAAACACATGAGGAAATTTTTAAAAATTACTAGCTGTAAGAGAGATGCAAATCTAAATAGCAATGAGATATCATCTTAACCCAACAGCAACAAAAAAGCTTATAAAAGAAATAATTTTGAATTCTTTAAAATGTAAAAAATAAATGCTGATGAGGATGTAGAGAAATTGGAACTTTCCATGAACCAATAGTGGGGGTGAAAAATGATTCAACTACTATAAACACTGTTTAGCATTTCCTCAAAAAGGTGAATGTATTAATACCATACAACCCACTACAAGAAATATACCCCAAGGAAATCAGAGTCAAGACAAAAGTAGACACACACACACACACACACACACACCCCTCCCCCCTGTGTTTATCACAAGCATTAATCACAATAGCAAGGAAATGGAAACAGTCCAAATGCCCAACAACAAATGAGAAATTGTAGTACATTCATACAATGGAATACTTAAGAATAATGAATTCATGAAATACTACAGAACATGGGTGAGTCTAGAGGGCATTATGCAGAATAAAATAACTCAGTTACAAAAAGATAGATACTGCGTAAGACTACTACTGTGAAAATAGGCAGGCATTAGAGGGTTGAAGAAAGATGTGGAGAGTAGAAATAGAATGTACAATGAACTGAAAAAGAAGGCCCAACATGGGAAGAGTCAATGAAAGGTCAATATGGTAATTGCAACTTTGACTCTTTCTATGAAAAATGCACATTCCCCTCATCTATGCATACAATTTTGCATGAAATGTCTAGGTATTTAGAGTGCCCTGCAGCTGTTTATTTTTAAGATCCCTTGATAGATTGCAACCTTTAAGCATGAAATGGAAGAGAACTTGGTTTTGTAATTCAGTCTTTAAAAGAACAAACTTTGGAGTGAAAAGGTCATGCTGTCGTTCTGGTTCAGGAAAGGAGATGGCTGACCAGTCCCTCCCTGCCTGATTATACTCATTGCCATCTGTTATTGTTGTGGAACCAACCCATAGTTGATCCTCCAGTGGGTTTTTAGAGGCAGTAAATCCCACAGGAGGAAATTGACCATTCTCCCATGGAGCAGCAGGTGGATTTGAGTGAATTTCAAATGTGCAGTCATAACTTTGTGCCATACGCTGGCGTGAGGAAAACAGTAAAAACTGGGGCAGAGTGAGGGGAGAAACTAAGATATGTCATAAAAACATACTTCGATGTTCCTGTGGGAGTTCAGTCAGTAAAGACATGTTGATGTGAACGCTGACCCAGTTGCTCTATCAAGCCACCCGACTTGATATTGAGATCAGGCATATTGTGAAATAATGGAATATGAGTTTAAAATAGTATGGACTGTATGAGAACCTGAAATTGCATTTACCAATGGAGATGATTTATGTTGTCGCAGTTAGTGATGTTTAGGTTCTGACAATACTGCTTACATTCATAATCACAACATAAGATCAGAAGAAAGGTGTGTAACCTGAACCACAAGTAGTCTGAAGCTGTGCATTTGTCCTTGATTGGAACTGTCAAAGAAGCTTTCTTCTTAGACGCATGAGGGGAATTAATGTAATTCTTATTAAGATTTTTGGCAAATAATTGCTTTATTGGAGCTTGGCCTCTTAGGGTCAGCACTTTGTAGCCAATTACCAGTGAAAATAATGGATGCTTCCTTCTACTTGTCGTTTCTGCTCTGCAGATTCTGTAACTTTTCCAGTTAAAGTGCCTTTATTTCTGGGAAAAATATTTCTGGAATTGGATATTCTATTGAAATAGGAAATGCAGTAAACACATTCTTGGAAATTAGCTTTTCTACATCCTTTTGTCTATGAAGGAAGGTTCTCCTAAGTAGGTAAAGGTTTAATAAGAAAGAATTTTTTTTAAAACAAGATGCTTACTTTCCAGAATTTTTTACCTAATTTTACATAATTGCAAAACACTTTATTGCATTTGAAGTTTCTAAATTCCAGATGTGTCTCCTCTGTTGTCTTTATAGATTTCTTCTAGCCATTAAGTTTACTCTCCCAGTCTTTCTTGTGTTAGTTCAAATCCCTGCTCAGGCTCTTATTAACACAAGCACAACAATGTAACCAGAGTTTCCTCAGCTCTAAGTGAGGAATAAAGTGTTTTTAAAAATACAATTGTAACTTTAAAAGAATCATGCATGAAAACGTTAGAGATGTGCATTGTACATCACAAGCACTCCATTACTATGATCACTATTGTCAGAATGAATATATAGAAAAAGAGAAACATTAAGCAGGGAAGAAATAAATCTTTTAAAAGTATTCTCATTTATTTTTCAAGTTAGATCTTGATCTGAAACACTAGTTTTGTAGAAATTTGAAAAATTTATTTTGTATTAAAATGATCGTTCTTTTATTTAATTTTTATGAAGTTGTGCTCTCAAAGAAAGATTATTTGGTTTGAGCATCAATATTTTGTTTCAGGTAGATAATTTGTACTATTCTTCCTTATTATTTTGTTTGTAAATGTAATTTCAAGTATTTGCTCTAATTAAGTTGAATCGAGAGAATTGAGTACTCATTTCCATTGACTTGGAATTTACTCAAAGTTGACCCTCTATTGACTTTTTTTTGCCAGTACATAATAACGATTTTTTTTACTAATTATAATGAAAGTTTACAGATATTTTGGATTTCCATCCATTCACTGTTGCGCTTTTCTCGCTGCCCACACGTCCCCTCAGTTCACTCTTCTCTTTGAAAAGTAAAGTTTTTTCATTGGTTTACAATCCATCTACTCCCCTATACAATCTTCATTCTAAACTCTTGTCATGACAATAATAGTTAATCATATATCCCTTTCAAATAATTACCTCCCTCATCTGTTTCATTGCAGTATTCATTATCTCCTCTTTCTTTACTGAGAACCTCAACCTGAATGTCAGTCCCATTTTACAACAGTGACATGATACAATGTTTGTCCTTTTTTGACTGAGATATTTCAGTCAGAGTAATCTCCTTCAGGGTCACCCATTTTGAATAATATTTCAGAAGTTTCTTGTTTTTCAATGCAGCATAGTACTCCATTGTGTGAATATACCAGAGCTTCTCTATCCATTCGTTTATTGATGGGCACTTGGGTTGTTTCCAATTATTTTTTATTGTGAACAAAGCTGAAATAAAGATCTGTGTCCATATATCTGCTTGGGTGGTGGTTCTGGTTTCTTTAGGGTGTATTCCCAGTAGTAGAATTGCTGGGTTGTGTAGAAACTGGAACCCTTATTCACTGTTGGTGGGAGTGTAAAATGGTGCAACCACTATGGAAGGCTGTATAGAGCCTTCCCAAAAAGTTTCAAATAGAAATACCATTTGATCCAGCAATTCCCCTACTGGGAATATACCCCAAATAAACAATAACTGCCACCCAAACATATATACACACACTCATGTTAATTACAGCTTAGTTCACATTAGTAAAGAGTTGGAAACAGCCTAAGTGCCCATCAAGAAGCAAATGGATAGAGAAGCTTTGGTATATTCACACAATGGAACTCATGAAATCTTATACAAAATGGGTGACCCTGAAGGACATTATGGTGAGTGAAGTGTCTCAGTCACAAAAGGACAAATATTGCATAGTGCCACTGTTGTAAAATGGGATTGACATCAGGGTTTGGGGGGAGACTAAAAAAGATGGGATAAATTTTGTATACTGCATTGAAACCGATGAGGGAGAGAACTATTTAAAAATGATATATCATTAGATATTATTGTCATGACAGGAGTCCAGAATTATCGCTGTATAGTGGTATAGACTTAAGGGGAAAGATTATATAACAATAATTGAATTTTACTTTTCAAAACAAAGGCTGTATAGTGGAGTGGATTGGGGGGGGAGGGATTGTGTAACAATGAAAGAATGTTTTACTTTTCAAGAAGAGTAAAGTTGGTGTGGGAGGTTGGGCAGGGATAAAAGTGCAACAGAATGAATGGAAATTCAAAGTCTCTGTAAACGTTCATTAAAACTAATAAAATAGAGGTAAAAAAACCCCTAATTGACTTGTTTCAATTAATAGATGCAACTGTGGATGCACTCAGCAGCCTATGCCAGAAAATATGCAGGATGGCTGTCTGGCCAATGGATTGGAAGAGGTCCATATTGGTTCCTATTCCCAAAAAAGTGATCCAACTGAGTGCGGAAATCATCGAATAATATCATTTATATCACATGCAAGCAACATCCTGCAGAAGATCATTCAAAAATGACTGGATCAGTATAGATAGGGAATTTCCAGAAGTTCAAAGGGCACTTAGAAGAGGCCATGGCAGCAGGGATATTATTGCTGATGTCAGATGGATCCTGGCTGAAAGTAAGGAATACCGGAAGAATGTCTATTAGTGTTTTATTGATATGTAAAGGCATTTGACTTTGTGGACCATGATGAGTAGTGGTTGACATGAAGATGAATGGGAATCCCAGAGCACTTGATGGTGCTGATGAGATCTCGATACCTAGATCAGGAGGCTGTTGTGTGTACAGAGTAGGGGAGTACCACATGGTTTGGAATTGGGAAAAGAGTGTGTCAGAGTTATATTCTATCTCCATAGCTATTCAGTCTATATGCTGAGCATATTATCCGAGAAGCTGGACTCTGTGAAGAGGAATGTGGCATGAGGATTGGAGGTAGACTCATCATTAACCTGCTTTATGCAGATAACACATACTTGCTTACTGAAAGTGAGTGTGACTTGAAGCACTTGTAGATGATCAAGGAATGTAGTCTTCAGTATGGATTGCATCCCAATATCAAGAAAACAAGTATTCTTACCAGTGGACCTATAGGTAGTGCCATGATGGATGGAGAGATTGAAACTGTCAACAGCTTCATCTTGTTTGGGCACACAATTAACACCCTTGGTATGAGTAGTTAGAGAATTAGGAGACACATTGCACTGGAAAAATTGGCGGTTAGGGACCTTTCCAAATTATTTGAGGACTAAAGTACATTTGATCCAGGCCATAGTCTTTCTGATAACTAGCTATGCATCCGGGACCTGGACAATTAATAAGTATGACAGAAAAAGAATTGACATCTTTGAGCTGTGGTATTGGAGAAGAGCACTGAACATTCCACAGATGGCCAAGAAAACAAAGAGAAATATCATGGAGAATGTGCAGCCAGAGTGCTCTTTGGAGGCAAGAATGATGAGGCTTTTCCTCACTTACTTTAAACATACTACTGGTAGGTACTATTCCTTGGAAAGGGACATGATATTGGGAAGGGTGAAGGGTCGGCAAAGAAGAGGAAGACCCTCAACCAGGTGGATTGACACAGTGACTGCTACAATGGACTCCTGTTTGTCAGAAAGTGTGAGGATGCTCTGGACAGGACTAGGTTCAGATCTTTTGTTCATAGGGTTGCTATGAATCATACTCAACTTGATGGCATCTAACAATAACAACAACAGAAAACAAAAACCAATTTTAAATTACTTGTCTATCCATTAACATTTATTGTGCATGTATGGAAAGTAAAATGAGCTGTTTTTATGGAAAGCCTTCTGAAATTTGCTATGATCTTTCCAATAATGTAAGCATTTCAAAAACAACTAGAATAGCTTTGCTAAGAACTCTATATTTAGTCTTGCTGTGATATTCTCAAGACTTTTGTTCAGGAAAAAAAAACGTGTCTGTTTTTGAGATAAAGTGTTAAAATCAGCCGTTGAACATATATGGTGGAAAGAAGGTATATTTGAGGTCAATTCTCTCTTTAACAGGAGGTCTTGCAGTCTGGAATATCAATTCAACCATGAATAATAAATTTCAGCTAAGATTGGCTATGTAATTTGCCGAGTGCAGAGCAAAATATCAATGATCAGATCCTTGTTTAAAAATAATGAAAAAATTCCATTAAATGTACCAGAATAAAAAGTTTCCTTGTTTAAGCATTTTGTCTTTTCTTCAATTTCTCTGGGCATGGTGTTTTTTGTTTTGTTTCATTTTGAATTGGTATTCAATATCATTCTAATTTAAGATAAAACAAAATATAAATTATCACCGTGAATTTTACTACTTGTCTTTATATTGTACAGTGTCTACTTTAAATACAAACTCAGAACATATATTCATATTAGGACTCATAAAAAGGACCCAATTCATATTTCTTTACAAAATAACTTGAACAAATCACAAGAGACATAAGAGATGCAATACTCAGAAAAGTTGAAAGGAGCAAAAGGAGTTCACTCTAGGCAGGCATAAGGTGGGTATAAAGGAGTGCCCCTTGAGCACCAAGATACTCACAGTGTGAGTATAAATTTTTACAGGTGCCCAAGCTCCCTCTTCCCCAAGACTGCTGGGTCCCCTTTCCTGTCAGCCACCAGACCCATATGTGCTGCCCTGGAAGGAACCAGTATATAGCAGAGTTACATAAGGTGTATCTCTTCCAACTGATTATTGGCCAATACTTACCCTGTGAGAATCTTATGAGGCTCATTTGGTCTCTGGGTCACAGCTGTGAGAGACTGGATTTTAGCAAAATCATAAACTCTGCTTTGCCCACAACTGTCACACATGCTCAGTTTTTTTCTGGCTTGAAGTTTGGATAGCTGCCACCATACCTACCACATACATACTGCCAATGAGGTTGTATGCACCTAACTGTGACCTTCCTTGCTTCTGCACACAGGCCTGTGCTAAGGAAGGAGGCTGTAAAGTGAATGAGGGGAAGAAAGGAACTGGTGTAGCCACAGGTATTAGGGGAGAGAGAAA
This sequence comes from Elephantulus edwardii, assembly GCF_000299155.1. NCBI lineage: Eukaryota > Metazoa > Chordata > Mammalia > Macroscelidea > Macroscelididae > Elephantulus > Elephantulus edwardii. The sequence continues at coordinate 2,957,445 of NW_006399845.1, read as the reverse complement.
CAGCCAGCCAAGGAGGGGAGACAGAGTGTAATAAGACAGTATGTGAGCGAGGGATGAATCCCTAACTCCATTGTCCCCTTTGACTTTGTTCAAAAAGTAAAAATTCTGAGTGTGATCGCAAAGAATTAAAAGCCAAGCACAGATACTTCTGAACCCTCTAATTAGGAGCTCATTATCTAATAATAAATATAAGTAAGTATAGCTTTACTTGTGCTTACTAATTTGTGGTGAACAGTTTCAGAGAATGAAAAATAATTGAAACTGGTCACAACGGTAATCAAGCACAAGTAAGGATGTGCTTTGCTTGCTTAGTGAGTAATCCATTTTTTTTTAGCCATTAAAAATTTGAAAAGAAGCTTCAAATTTATAAGAAGGTGCTGAGGAATCAGAAAACAGTATCTGTGCGGAGGTGAAAAAGTGTGCAGTTGTTGATTAAAGAACGATCAGTAAGAACAAGTAAGCCTGTGATTACCTAGCATATTGCATAAATTATCCCTGTCTGTCACTACACAGGTAACATAGACACAAATCATGTTTTTCTAATCCCTGTTTCACCATTTGTGTGATTTTTGGAGTCTGGGATGTGGATTACACTTTTAGACCTCAGTAGAACCTGTCCCTGGACCAGTTAAATGCATCTGTGAAATAGTTAAAGTGACAGCATTGTAAGAAGTTCTTTATCATCTTAATCCATTTTACACTTCTATTTATAAACCACAAAGATATAGATCCCTGTGAATTGATATTGATAAACAAACCCTATAATTCCCCAGAATATAATTATATTGCTTAGTTGTAAGAAGTTGCTCTGTAATCCTAAAGCTATCTAGTTCAAATCCACCAGCTCCTCTGTGTTAGAAGAATGGGCAATCTACTTTGGTGTGCTTTTCTTCCTCTGAAAACCTGGTGGAGGGTCAACAATGGGTCAATCCCAACTCAATGGCAAACAATAACAACAAAGCTTTCACAATTATGAAAATGTTGATTTGTCAAATATAAACATTGAAAATGTGTAAAAGTTTTGCTTCCTTGTCTTGGGATTTCTCAGGCTTCTCTTGACTTCCTATTGTTATTAGTCCACTCTAACTCAGAGTAATCATAGCTTCTATGTGGGGTTTTCAAGGGCCTTCCAGAAGTAGATCACCAACCTGACCTGGTTTCTTATGTGCCCCTCAGTGGATTTTACCTTCATACTTTTAGTTAGTTGCCAGGCTTTAAATAATTTGTACCACCCAGAGACATTTGTGGTTAGGTGCCTTCAGGTTGACTGAGACTCTTAGAGACTCTATTTCTTAGGTCAGAGAGAACAAAGTCAACATGATGACAAAGAAAACTAGGGCTCCTGTAGCAAACTGCAGTATTATTGTAGTATGTATAAACCAAACATCACCATTTCCTTATCAGCTTTTCTTCCAGTCTGTAAAACACCACAGGTTGAGAAGACTTTCATATATATATTTATCTTTCACCACCAACCACATGTGGCCACAGAAGAAGGATGAGGAACCCCTTAAATAGTTAATTCTTACCAGAAACCATCATCTTTCTCGGTCTGAAGAAGACCTGTTGTCTGCTTCTCTGACAGTGAGCTCTGCTCAATAAACTCTTCTTTACTCTTAATAAACTTTCTTTTCTCTCTTATCTGCTGTTCATGTGTCTGGGAAAACTTATTCCAGACGGAATTTGCTAGTACTCTTCAAGACATATGATCCTGGGAAATCCTTATATCTTCTTTGAATAGCAGATTTGAGCCTTGACCAATCCTGCCCCATTCTCACAATATCTGCCATTCTCAAGTCTGTTATTACCATAATTGTATTAATTTATCATATTAAAGGTCTTCCTCTCTTTCACTGATTCTGCACATTTCTTGGTATACTATTTTTTTTCTACAAGGACTGAAACTTCTTGGCAATATGCCCATAGTATTTGAGATGAAATTTCACCATCTTTACATCTCAGGAGTATCCTGGTAGCTCTTCCTTCAATACAGAATTGTTTGTTCTTGTGATGTTCGTGAATACTCAATACTTTTCCCAACATCACAATTCAAAGGCATGAATTCTTATTCTGTCATGCAGATTCATTGGAAGTAATTGAAAAGACCATGACTTGGATATGGTGTGCTCAAATCTTTATACTAACATACTTGACAGACATATGAGCTGTGGTGTTGGAGAAGAGTGTTGAACATACCAGGGACTGCCAAAGAATATAAATAGGTTTGTCCTGGAGATGGTGGAACCAGGTTGCTCCTGGAAGGCAAGGATTTTTAAATACTCTGCCATATATTTTTGGCATGTGGTCAGGAGGTACCATTTCTTAGAGAAGGACGTCATGCTTGGACGGTATAAGTCAACACATATCAGAAGGCTCTGGACAGATGGATTGAAACAGTGACTGTGGCAATGCGGTCAGGTGATGTTGGCACAGGATAGGGCAAGATTCAGAGCTAATGTACCTAGGGTCACTATGAGTAATAGCAGACTCATTGGCACATAATAGCAACAAAAGCTTTGTTTTTATTTTTTAGAAGCCTTTGTTTATTTGAAATCTCTTCCCTTTCCAAATAATATTGAAATTACCTTTTCTCTCTCCTTAAAGATGACATTTGACACACCATTCCTTGGAGAAGGACATGATGCTGGGAAGGGTGGAGGGTTGGTGAAGGAGAGGAAGATCCTCAGTTAGGTGTATTGACACAGTGACAGTTGCAATGGGCTTTTGTGCGTCAGTGTGAAGATGGTGTAGGATAGAACAGGGTTCTGATCTTTTTTCGTAGCATTGTTATGAGTCATACTTGGCTCAATGGCACCTGACAACAACAGTAATAACAAAGAATGACATTGGTATCTGTATTTTATTGCAATGAACATGCAGATGGCTTTGGTTGGGTTAGATGCATTGAGTTGAGTGCAAGTCATAGCACACTATGAATAATAGATTTCATCTTTGCCCTGTCCTGTGCCATGCTCATCATTCCTGATATATTTGAATCAATATACAGTAATTTTTTTATCCATTTTTTAGGATATTCTTTACCTTTGCTGACCATTAACATTTTCAAAAATGGTATCTTTAACAAAAGATTAGCCTTTCCTAACTATATGCCCAAATCATGGGAGATGGACTTCTCTAAAGAGCATGTTGGCTATATTTCTTCCAAGACATCCTTGCCTGGTCCCTGTTGGTAAAGAAAATCCCTTTAGTCTCTCTCCATTAAGAATTATGTTGGTTCTTATTTTTTCACATAATCTTTTAATTATTTGGAGAAAATGCCCCTTTATTCATATTTTGTTAAGTATTTTAATCAGGAAGAGTTGTTTTATTTTGACAAAATTACTTTCTGCATCAAGATATGATAATGTGATCTTCTTCCTTTTCTATATTCATGTGAGGGATTATGATAAATTTTTTTGGTCCTATTGAACTATCCTCGCATGCCTGTTGCATATCATACTTGATCATGATGATTTTTTTAAAAAAATATATATTTACTGCTGAATTGTATTGGCTGAGATTTTGTTAAAGTTGTTTGTGTCAAGATTCATGAGAGATTGTTGTTGTTATTATGTGCTGTCAAGCTACATGCTACCCATAGCAATCCTATGTTCAGCAGTTCTGAACCCTTCCCTGTCCTGAGCCAGTCTCACACTAATTGTGATACATCAACCCCCATTGCCCCAGTCACTTTATCAATCTATCTCATACAATGTCTTCCTCTCCTGTGTTGTCCCTTCTACCCTTCCTAACATGATGTCCTTCTCCAAGGATCAGTCTCTCTTGGCTAAAGTATATGAAATGGAGCTTCAAAATCCTAGCCTCAAATGAGAAACTTGATTTCACCCTCTCCAAGACAGATCTATGGGTTTTCTTGGCAGTCCAACCTATGTTCAGCACTCTTTCACAGCACCACAATTTGAAGGCTTAAAATCTTCTTCTGTCATTCTTAGTCATTGTCCAGCTCTCTGATGTATAGCAAGCAATTGTGAAGACCATGCCTTAATCTCCAGACTGACATCATTGCTTTTTATTCTTTTGGAGAGGTCCCTGACAACAGATTTTCCCAGTGCAATTTGTCTTTTGATTTCCTTACTTCAGGTGCCTAGAGTGTGATAGATGGTAGTCTATCATTTTCTTTTCTCATTATATTTTTGCCTAGTTCTGGTATCAGGAATTTCTTCATAGAATAACCTAGAATTGCTCCTTCATTTCTTGAATTTTTAAATAATTTAAGTAAAATCAGTGACAGTTCTTCTCTGAATGTTTTATAGACTTCACCATTAAAGTTATTTAGGTCAGGACATTTTTTGGGAGGTCCTGCTAATGTGTTGTTTTTGTTTTTGTTTTTGTTTTTTTTTACTTGCTCAGTTTCATCTTTTTGTGATGGATTTTCTCAAGTGTTCCAATTTGGATAGGGTGTGAATTTCTAAGAATATGTCCATTTCTTTTAGATTTTCAAATGTGTTGGAGTATGCTGTTATTTTTATGTACCATCAGATCAACTATGAATCCTACCAACCCTATGCACAATGCTATATCCTCAGTCAATCTCACTGTCTCTGACACAACAACCATCATTATCCCAGTTACAGTTTCAATTCATCTCTTCTGGGGTTTTCTTCTCCTGTGCTGTCCATCACTGTTGCAAGTATGATGCCCTTATTCAAAGAACTGGTCTCTCCTGGTTACATGCCCAAAGTATGTGAGACAAAGGTTCAAAACCCTTGCCTCCAAGGAGAAACTTAGTTTCACTCTCTCCACCTGTTAGCTCTCTTGTCAGTCCTTGGTATGTCCAATATTATTCTCCAGCCACAACTCAAAGAGATCACTTCTCCTGTCATCCTTCATCCTTGTCTCGCTTTCTGATACATAGCAAATAATGGCAAATACCATGGCCTGGATCAGGTGCAACTAGTCTCTAGACTGACATTCTTACCCTTCAGTACTCCAGAGAGGTCCCTGATTACATATTTTCCTAATTAACTTTCTCTTTTGATTTCCTGACTGCTGGTGCCAAGAGTGTTAATCAAACAAGTTGAAACTCTTACAATCTCAACCTCTTATCCAACTATCAGGATGCTATCAATTGGGCTAGTGGTGAGAATCTTTCTTTGTTTTCTTTGTTTAAAATTTTATTGCAACATTTGATCACAAAGTTCATATACATTTTATTTCACACTATTCTTCATTCATATTACTTTCCTACAATCATTTCTCTGCATTATGTTTTATAAAATCAATCACCATTGTACCTTGCCCATCATTACCCAATCTTTTCAAATCTTTTCAGGTCTCCACCAGATTCTTCCTATTTCCTTCACCCCCTTGATTGACTCATCAAAGTGTGTAAACCTATGGTTTCATCCCTACCCATCCTCACCCTCTACTACCATCCCTTCTCCCCTCAAGTCCTCATATATGTTTTATTAGTTATCTTTCTATTTTTACAAAAATGATGTAATTCAGTATTTATCCTTATGAGACTGAGTTCATTCAGCATAATTCTTTCCAGGCTCTCCCAAGTTATACAGTATTTTTCCAAATCTTTGCTTATGATGCTGCATACTATTCCATTGTGTAATGTACCACAGTTTCCCCATCCATTCAGTTCTAAGTGGACATTTGGGCTGTTTCCTTGATCTTGTGACAGTGAATAATATCTCTGTCTCAATTCTAACTTAATTGGGATATATCCCTAGTAGTGGACTAGCTGGGTCATATGAAGGGAATTCCAAACTGTCTTCCAGATTGTTGTACCATTTTTCAATCCTACTAACAACGTATGAGAATTCTCACCTCTCCACATCTTCTTCAACAATTATTGCTTCCTGCCCTGCTAAACTTTTTCATTGCTACTGGAACAGATGGTATTTTATTGAGGTTTTATTTGCATCTCTCTGTATCTTTTATTTGCCAGTGCTTTTGAGCATTTATTCATGTGACTGTTGGCTGTTAGAATGTGTTCCTCTGTGAAAAGTCTTTCCAAGTCTTTTTCCAATTTTGTAATTGGGTTGTTGGACTTTTTCTTCTGGAGGCCCTGTAGTAGGCTATTATCATGAGACTCTTGCCTGAGATGGTATTGCCAAATGTTTGTTCCTAGTTGATAGGCTTTCTTTTCTGTTGAAGAAAGTTTTTGATGAGCACAGATATATTTAATCTTTAGAACATTCTGTTTCTGTTGTTAAGTGTTGAACAGTTGAACACAGCTCATAGGGACCCTGTGAACAAAAGACCTAAACCCTGTTTTATAATTATTGTTATTTCTCTAAGTTCATAGAGTTTCCAAAGGCAAGTTGTTTACAATGTGGATACCATTCCTGTTTCCATGTCTGTCTTAATCTGGTAGCTCCACCTAACACTATTCACCATGGACAACCATGATGACATTTAACACACTAGTGGCACAGCGTTCAGTAACACACCAACCCCAAGTTACCTCAGACTAGTGCTGTACCACTTAAAAGAAGGTTCATTCTAAACATAATAACTGACTTTTAAACATATAGGCCTGTACTCCAGGTATTGATTGGCTCTAAACTAGAGGCTTCTGTTCTACAGCTTACTGTTAGTCAAATCCAGAAAATCCAATCCATTTTCATACAGTTGTATGCAAAAAGAAAACAACTAAACAGTTCACACCCAACCTTCAACCAAAACAAGAAAAGCCCACCTTTCAGAATCCAATGGCTTCACACATGAGCCTCCAAACTGAAGACTTAGTCAGGACTGAGCTGACTTTTAAACACTCAGAAGATCGTATTCATCAATTTTATCCTCTCCAGCTTGTATATTTCTGTCTATATTTGTCATTCTATTTATACTATAGATTAGGCCTTTAAGCTTGATCTCAGTTTGCCTTTATGAACTTTAAGATTTTGAGATTTACTCCCAAGCCTCTGATCAATTTTGAGTTGATTTTTTTTTTTTGGTATGGATGTGGAACCTATTTCAGCTTTCTGCAGGTAGCAGCAGTTGACCATAGATAGAGAATTTAATAACTGTGCTCTTGATTCTGTTGCATTGGTCCATGTGCCTGTCATTGTACCACTGCTGTCCTATTTTCGTTTTGACTATTGTATAGGAGTACTATGCCTCCCACTTTTTTTGTTGTCATTGTTTCTTTCAGAAGTAGTTTACTTAATGGGGTTTACATTCCTCTCCAAATAAACTTAACAGTTTCCCTTTTGATCTCCTTGCAGAATGAACTTGGTATCCTAACTGAGACTGAGTTGAACATGTAGATATTGCTTTACGTAGGATTGCCATTTTCACAATATTCAGTCTTCCTATCCATGAACAGGGGATATTTTCCCATTTATTTAGATCTTCTACTGTGTCTCATAGAAATGTTCTGTAGTTTTTCTTTGTAAATGTCTTGTGTGCCTCTAGTTAGGTTAATCCCTGTTGTTGTTGTTGTTGTGTGCATTCAAGTCTTTGAGACTTAAAGTGACCCTGTGTACAACAGCCCTAAACCCTGCTCTATCCTGTGCCAATCGCATTGCCTCTGACACATCCATCCCTATTACCCCAGTCACTGAATCAATCCACCTCATAAAGGGTCTTCCCCTCCTGTGCTGTCCCTCCACCCTGC
>NW_006399845.1:2937130-2947856 GCF_000299155.1 Elephantulus edwardii | reverse complement strand
AAATTAAAAAACGTATTGCAATGGGAAAGTCTGCTGTTAGGGACCTCTCTAAAGTACTCAAGAGCAACGGTGTCTCTCTGGAGACTAAGGTGTGCCTGATGCAGGCCATGGTCTTTTCAATTTCTTGTTATGCATCAGAGAGTTGGACAATGAGGTTAATCCCTAGGTATTTCAATTTGTGGTTGTTGTTCTTGTTAGGTGTCCTCAAGTTGTGTATGACTCATTCCAACTCGATGAACAAAAGATCTGAAACCTGTTCTGTCCTGCACCATCCTCACACTTCCTTGACACATAAGAGTCCATTGCACCAGTCATCATATCAATCCACCTTGTTAAGTGTCTTTCTTTCCTTTACTTACTCTCTACCTTTCAAACATGTCCATTTCTAAGGAATAGCATCTCCTAGCAAAATGTCCAAAGTATGTGAGGGGAAGCCTCATTATTCCTGCCTCCAAAGACCACTCCAGCTGCACCATCTACAAGACATATATGTTTGTACTTTTGACCATCCATAAGATGTTCAGTGCTCTTTTCCAACACCACAGCTCAAAGGTGTCAATTCTTTTTCTGTCATCCTATTGATTGCTCAGGTCTCAGATGAATAGCTAGAAATTGGAAAGACTTTGGCCCGAAACAGACACAACTCAGTCCTCAACCTGACATCATTACTCCTCAAGAATTTGGAAAGGTCCCTAACTGCAGATTTTTCCAGGGCAATGGGCCTCCATATTTCCTGACTGCTTGTACCAAGTGTTTTAATTGTGGATCCAAGCAAGATAATCCTATTGGTCCAGTGGTAAGAATCATTGTTTTATTGTTATTGAGACAGAATCCATACGGCAAGGATCCATAATCCAAGACTACATTCTTTGATCTTCTACAACAAGTGCTCCAAATCCTCCTCACTTTCAGCAAGTAACATTGTGTCATCTTCATAACACAGGTTATTGATGCTAAAGCACTAGAAATTAACAAGAAGGTAAAGATGGGTGTGGGGAAAGGCCACCTAAGTGAAAGCTAAATAGCACCTTGCTTTATCACTCCAGCGTTATTGAAGAACTAAAAACATAAATTAAAATGTTCTTTGAAATATATGAGAATGAAAACACAATGGATAAAAACTTCTGGAATACAGCAAAGGTGGTATGGCAAGATAAGTTCACCACAATAAACTTACACATTAAAAAAGAAGAAAGAAATAAAATCAACAACCTAACTTAACAGGTTCATCAAATAGAAAAATAACAAATTAAGCCCATAGTCTCTAGAAGAAAGTAAATTATAAAAGACCTGAAAACAACTATGAGCTATCATCTCACTCAGAATAGCAAAATTTAACAGAATAGCAAGCAACACTTGCTGACGAGATTGTGGAAAAACTGGAACTCTTATTCACTGTTTGTGGAAGTGTAAAATGGTGCAACCACTATGGAAGGCTGTATGGAACTTTCTCAAAAGTTGCAAATTCAGAAACCATTTGAGCCAGCAATTCTGCTCCTGGGAATATACCCCAAAGAAACCATAACTTGCACCCAAGCAGATATATGCACACTCATGTTTATTACAGCTTTGTTCACAGTAGCAAAGATTTGGAAACAACCCAAGGGTTCATCAAGAATGGATAGAAAAGCTGTGGTATATTCACACAATGGAATACTATGAGTGCGTTGAAAAACAAGGAACTCATGCAGTATTATTCAAAATGGGTTACTCTGCAGGATATTATGCTGAGTGAAATATCTCAGACACAAAAGGACAAATACTGCATAGTTGCCACTGTTGTAAAATGGGACTGAAATTGAGGTGGGGGGAGACAGAAATATGGGATAAATAATGAATACTGCATTGAAAAAGATGACGGAGAAAACTGTTTAAAAGGGATATGTGATTAAGTATTATTGTCATGACAGGAGTCAAGAACAAAGGCTGCATAGTGGAGTGGACCTGGAGGGAAGGATTGTATAACAATGAAAGAATTTTTCTTTTAATTTTCAAAAAGAAGAGTGAACTGGATGTGGGGTGGGCAGGGAGAAAAGTGCAACAATGACTGAATGGAAATCCAAAGTCTCTGTAAATTTTCAATTAAATAAAATAATGATAATATTCAAAGGCAAAAAGAAAAGTAAGAACTGAATGAATGGAATAGAAGGGAAGGAAGGAGGGTGGCTGAGGACAGGGAATCATGAGGTCCTAGAGTTAGGTGGGTAGAGGGAGGGAGTGAAGGAATTTGGAAAGATCCAATGGGGCCCTGAAAAAGTGTGATAATGGTGAGCATGGGTCAATGGTGGTTAATTTTATAAAATATAATGTATGAGAAGGTTGTAGCTCTGGTCTTGTTTTCACAAATTTTTTAAGTTCTTTGTTTTCTCCAAAGGATGTGATTTCTCCTTCATATTTGGAGAGCTTTGCTGGGTACAGGATCCTTAGATGACAATTATTTTCTTTCAACGTTCTATATATGCCATTCTATTGTCTTCTTGCTCACATGGTTTCTGCTGAAAAATCAGAACGTAATTTTATTGTGTTTCCTTTTTAGGTGACTGTTTTCCTTGTACTGCTTTTACTATTTTATCCTTACTGTTTGTTTCTGAAATTTTTGCTATAGTATAATGTTTTTAATTTTGGGTTTAGCCTATTTGGCATTCACTGAGCAACTTAAATGATTTCCTCGTTCTTCTTAATACCTGGGAACTTTTCCACCATCACCTCTTCCACAATTTTCTCAGTGACTTCCCTGTCCTCCTTACTATGAATCGTAATCATCATGTTGATGGCAGTGGATTTGGAGTATGATTTAGAATTATAAAACATTTCAATAGTATATAAGTGTATGAGTTTGTTTGTTTTTTAAAAACCCATCTGTTATTTTATAGTCTTTGAAACCTTTAATATGATAAAGGCTTAAGATTTGACTATCAGAATTTCTTCTAATTCTTACAGTTTCTAAAGAGGAAGAAAAAGTAGGAAAAATAGGAGAGAAAAATAAGAGAAACTAAAATCTAGACCCATTTAAAAAAAAAAAAGACTGTAGCTTAAATGAGGTGCTCTTTAGTCTTCAAACTGACATCATTTCTCCTCTTTGCTTTGGAGAGGTCCATGACTGCAGATATGCCCAATTCTGCACACCTTTTGATATCTTGTCTGTTTAAAGCTAAGGGTATTGATTTTGGATTCAGACAAAATTAAATATTTGTCATTTTCAATCTTTTCTCCATCTATCCTGATGTCATTTGTTGGCCTGGTGGTGAGAATCTTTTAATGCTGAGATGTAATCTATATCAAAGAATATAGTCTTTGATTTTCTACAGAAGCAGACCTCCTCACTTTCAGCAATCAAGGTTGTGTCATCTGTACAATGCAGGCTGTTAGTAAGTCTTCTCCTCATCCTGATACCATATTTCTCTTCATAGAGTCAAGCTTTTTGAATGATTTGTTGTGGATACAGATTGAATAGATATGGAGAAAGAATACAGCATTGGTGCACACCTTTCTTGATTCTATTCCATGAAGTGTTCATTTACTCTGTTTGGACAATAGCTTCTTGGTCTAGCTATAGTTTCATATGAACATAATTAAGAGGTTCGCATTCTTCTCAGTGCTTACTTTAGTTTTCTTATGATCTACATGGTCAAATGTCTTTGCATAGTCAATGAAACACAAAAAGACATTGTTATGATATTGTCTGCTTTCTGTCAAAACTTAGAGGCTCTACAAGGAGGAATTTCTACTTTTAAATGCTGACATTTACTGAGTAGATACTGTCTCAGTCATATCTCTGTGTGTGCCTTTATATACATCTCTTCAGCGGTTTTTCACACAGTTCCTCTAAATGCCATGACTCTATTCACTGTATCCTAGTTAGTGATGTCATTTTTATTACTATTTGAGATATATTTATACTTAAAAAGGGTTTTTGTTAATTATCTAAAACAAAACTTTACCTGGCTATATATATTTTATCTAGCACCCCTACAACAGTCATTGTATTTCTTAGGCAAGCTAAAAATCATTCTACTTCCCAGTGATTCAATCTTCTCATAAGAACTTATTGCCTATTTGTGCATTTATACTGATGTGTGTATTTGTGTGTATGTGTGCACATGGAAAAAACAAAAAGAATAAAACATAATACCTGAGGATGTTTTTATCTGCCAGTCATGCTCTGAAAAGCTCAGAGCACTTTTCATTTTATTGAAATGGCTCCATTTTTTTTAAATGATTATAGAGTTTTTACTTCTAACATCAATTGTGTATCATAAATGCAACCAACATTGCTAGAAAGAATTTTTTTCTATTGCTTCTGCTAACATTATTGTAAACTAAGTGCAGCCAAAAGAACCACTTAGAGATCTTTACTACCTTTAGAGTATTTGTTCTAGGAGTCTCTGTGGAGAAATGATTGTCTTCAAGACACATTGAGAGAACAAATCAAACTCAAACTCAATGCCTGTTAAGTCAGAATCATGCTTACCATACAGGGACTTTTTAGAGGCTGTAAATTGCAAGGAAGAAATTTCTCATCTTTTTCTCGTAGAGCTGCTAATAGATCCAAACTAGTTTGTGTACTACTACTTCTCAATGGACTATGCCACTAGAGTCCCTTGAGGGAATAGTGTAATAAAGTAAATAAAGTAATAAATTAAATTACATTATTATAATTCCAGAAAAAGACATTTGACACCTCAGAGAGTTTATCATCTCATTACCATTGCTGTCTACTTAGAACTGACTTACAGCTGGCTTGCCAGCAGGTTTTCAGAGATTTTAAGTCACATGGGAGGAGACGGCTCATCTTCTTCCTAGAAACCACTGGTGGATCTAAACTGTTAAGAGAGTCACTACCTATGGGATAGCAGTATAGTGATAGCAACTCGCTACAGTAGTAGGAATAATAGCTCTTACATCATATTATATGACTAAATGAGAGAATTCTTTGTCTTTGCAAATGTTTAACTTGTTTGGCTGCTAAGTAAAGTTTAGAGGTACAAGTCCTCACTGAGATGCTTCAGAAGTTCTGGTAATTTTAAGGAAAGGAACCACTGAGAACTCTTGGGAGTATAGGTATATTTTGACATAGATTAAATTAGAATGGTGGCTTAGTGGTAAGGATTTGCACTGCCAACCCAAAGGCACTTAGTTCAAATACATTAGCTGCTCCACAGAACAATGATGGACACCTTCCTCATGTATGATTTACTGTGTCAGAAAATCAGTGAAGGGTCAGCTTTGGGTTGGTTTTGACTTCACAGTATACAACAACAACAACTTGACTACAATTGGTCCTGGTGAATCACAGAACCACTCACATATCAAGAGAAACCAAGATCACATCATTTATGTAAGTATCTTAAAAAATTAAACTCCCGGAGAGAGTTAAAAATTATAGTACATATTTTAAATGATAATACATTTTTAATGCTTACAATTAACAATTTAACTGTGAAAATTGCAACTTGATGTGATAGTACTATTCCTCACAAAAATACAAGATTCATTCTAAAATACATAAAAATATGTAAAATAATTTATATTACTATGAATGATATCAATAAAATAAAAATACATAAAATAATTATATAATATAACTAATATGATCCTGAATAAATTTTCTGACATTTTTAGCTTAAAGCCCTCTGTTAATGTATGAAATAAATCCTCATTCCCTCTAAGCACTCTACTAAATCTTATGTTCCCTCAGGGCATGGGGAAAATTCCAGATTATCAGGTGTATAACAACACAGAAAGTTCAAGTGGGAGTCAATCTATTCATCCCTAGATGTTCCTTTGTTATTTCTCATGGATTTAGATTTACAACTTTCTATCAGCTTTGACCTAAGGAAATTCTTATGATCATTCTTAAACATAAACAGATCAGTTACTATTAAGAAAAGAAAAATTTTTACCACTGGACCAATAGGCACCATCATGACAAAAGGATAAAAGACTGAAGCATTCAGCAACTTCATATTACTTGGATCCAAGATCCATACACTTGGTACTGGAAGTCAGGAGATCAGAAGACATACCGCACTGAGAAAATCTGTGGTCAAGGACCTCTGCAAATTATTGAGGAGCAATGGTACCAGTTTGAGGACTAAGGCACATCTCATTCATGTGGTGATATTTTCAGCCACTCGCTATGCACCTAAGAGCTGGACGGTAGCTAAGGATGACAGAAGAAGAAATAATGCCTTTAAACTGCTGTGCTGGAGAAGAATACTGAATATCTCATAGACTGTCAAAGAATAAATATGTATATCTTGGAGAAGGTGCAGGCAGAATCTCCCTTGGAGACAACGATGATAAAGCTTCATCTTGGATACTTTGAGCATGCAACTGTTTTTGTTGTATACCTTCGAGTCAGAACCAACCTATAGCTTATTCTCCAATGTGTTTTCAGAGACAGTACATCACATGGGAGGAGATTGCCCATCCTTCTGTGGAACAGCTGATTCAAAACACACGCCTTTGGGATTGTGGCACAGCTTCTTGCCACTAGGCCACCAGTACTCCCCAGGACATGTTGTTAGGAGAGGATATTCCTTGGAGAGGGACACCATACTAGGAAATATGGGGAGAAGGTAAAAGAAAAGAAGACATTTTAGCTGGATGGATTGATAAAGTAAGTGCAGCAATGGGTTTGAATGTTCCAGAGATTGTGAAGAAGGTACAGGACAGCAGAGGGTTCAGATATGAGGTCACTATGAGCCATTCTCCACTCAATGGCCCCTAACAACAACACACTGAAATTGCCAAAACTATCTGCCTTCAGTTAATTTGATTAGTAACAAGGAACTTAATTTTCAATAGATAAGGAAAAGTCAAATCTATTACCATAGAGTCAGTTCCGACTCATAGTGACCATACGAATGTAGAACTTTTTGTAGGGTTTAGAAGGCTGAAAATATGAAAGGATGCTTCCTGATCTTCCTTCAGCAGAACAGCTGGTGGGTTCAAACACCTGGGATTTTCTTTAGCAGTCAAAGGCTTTGTCAATATCAGTGGTCCTTAATAGTTAAAACATCACTACCATGATGGAAACAGGTACTGTTGTATTAACTTAGACTTGTAGTAATGGGAATAAGCTTTTGTTGCTGTTGTAGTTGTTAAGTGCTGTTGAATTGAGTGTAACTCATAGGGACCTTACGAGCAACAGATCTGAACCCTGTCCTATCCTGTGCCATCCTCACAATCTCTGACACACTCAAGCCTGTTGCTTCAGTTACTGTGTCAATCAACTTGGTTGAGAAACTTCACTATACTTCCACCTTTCCAAGCTTAACATTCATTTCCAAGAAACACTTTCTCCTAATATCATGCCCAACGTATGCCAGACAGACATTATATGTTTTGCCTCCAAGGAGCACTTTGGTTGCACATTCTCCAAGAAGTAACTGTTTTTTCTTTTGGCAGTCCATGGGACATTCAGCACTCTTCTCTAACACCACAATGCAAAGGCATCAAATCTTTTCTGTCATCCTTATGTATTGTCCAGTTCTCAGGAGTATAACAAGTGATTGAAAAGACTATATCCTGAATCAAGCACACCATAGTGCTCAAAAGAAGAAAAGTCTTCTTCCAGTCCTGATGATCATGCCTCTTAATAAAGGTCAGCCTCCTGAATGATCTGTTCTGCATATAAATTGAAACTGTATGAAGAAAGGGCATACTGTTGACAATCTCCTTTCTTATTTTGAACCATTCAGTGTTTCCTATCTCTATTTTGATGACTGCTTCCTGGTCCAAGTATAGGTTCTGCATGAGTATAATCAAGTATTTTGGGACTCCCATTCTTCTCAAGGTTGGAACAGGATAGGTCCATATTTATTTCATGTTGGTTGTATTTTGTTCCCACTTGTATAAGCAATTTTAGAAAAGAAATTTGGGTCAAGGTGATTTTATATTTCCTGTTGGAATAAAGAGAAAGACTGTAAAAAATATTGATATTATAAAAATTTCTTTTACGTGTACTCAAAGTGTCTTCTGGTTGTCAATTAACAGGATGTTGGTTTATTTGTTGTTGTTATTGTTGTGGTGGTGGTGATGGTGTTGGTGATGACTCCTAGCACTCCTGTGTACAACAACCCTAAACCCTGCTAGGTTCCTTCAAATTGAGTATGACCCATAGCAACCCTAGGAGCCCTGTAATCTCCTTTATCAGCCACACTTCCTCACACACTTAAGCTCATTGCATTAGCTGTGCCAATCCACCTGGCTCAGGGCCTTCCTTTCTTTCACCTATCTTTCCAATCGTGATGTCTCTCTCCAAGGAATACCCTCTCCAAGCATTCTGCCCAGGGTATATGAGGTGAAGCTTTATCACCTTTGCTTCCAAAGGTAACTGTTCTTTCAACAAAAATGTTTGTTCTTTTGGCAGTCCATATTCAGTACTCTTCTTCAACACCACAGTTCAAAGGCATCCATTCTTCTTCTGTCATCTTTATTCGTTGTCCAGCTCTCAGGTGCACAACAAGTGTTTGAGAAGACCAATTTGAATCAAGTTCACCTTGGTCCTCAAACGGACATCATTACTCCTTAATAATTTGAAGAGGTCCCTGACTGCATACTTTCCCAGTACAATACATCTCATGATCGCCTGACTACAGTAGCAAGTGTGTTAATCGTGGATTCAGTAAAATGAATTCATTGACAACTTCAATCTTTTCTCCATTTATGATGATATTGCCTTCAGGTCCAGTGGTAAGAACACTTTTCTTGACTTTGAGATGCAATCCATATCAAAGGTTGCATTCTTTGATTTTCTAAAGCAAACACTTCACTGTCAGCAAGGAAAGTTGTGTCATCTTGCAGGTTATTTATGAGTCTTCCTCCAATCTCGATGCCACATTCTCCTTCTTCATAGAGTCCAGCTTCTCAATTAATTTTCTCAGCATACAGAACTGAATAGGTATGGAGAAAAGATGTAATTTTATACACACCTTTTTTTATTTTAAATCATGTAGTGCTCCCTTGCTATGTTTGCATAATAGCCTTTTGGTCTAGGTACAGGTTTCACACGAGTAAAATTAAGTATTCTGAGATTCTCATTCTTCTCAGTGTTAGTCACAATTTGTTTTTTCCACACAGGCAAAAGTTTTTACGTATTCAGTGAAGCACCAAGGAACATTCTTTCAGTATTTTTTTACTTTGAAATAGGATCCATCTGACAATGGTAATAATATCACTAGTGCCATGGCCTTTTCTAAATCTGCTTGAAGTTCTGCAAGTTCTCTATCGATGTGCTGTTCTTGTCATTTTTTTATGATCCTCATCAGTATTTTACTTGCATGGGATATTAATGATAGTTAATATCATTCTGTTGAATCACTTTTCTTGGGAAAGGGCACAAATATTGATTTCTTCCAGTCAGTTGGCCAAATAATTGTCTTCCAAATTTTCTAGAGTAAACTGGTGAGTGTATTCAGGACTGTATCTGTTAGTTGAAATTTGTTATTCAGTATTCCACCAAATACAGGGGCCATATTTTTTGCCATTGCTTTCAGTACAGTTTCATCTTCTTCCTTCAGGATTATTGACCCTTGTTCATATGGTACTTCTTGAAATTTTCAGCTTAAACCAAAGAGGAGGAAATTGAAAATTTTTACAAAATCTTGCATTCTGATATTGACCAAACTTGCAATGAAGATATGTTAAAATGGTAATAGGTGATTGAAATGGGTCTGGAAACAGAATAAGATTTTTTATGTTCAATGGTTTATTCATCATAAATACCTTTTTTAAAAAATACAAACAGGAATTTAACAGATGTAAATCACATGATGGACTGCATAGGACTTAAATGGACTACATTTGTGGAAGGAATTGTTGGAAAAGCTCCATATCAGCAATCAAAACAAGCCCAGGTGCAGAATGTGGAACACACCATCAATTATTCTTGTGCAAGTTCAAATTAAGACTGAAGAAAATTAAATCAAGTCCACAAGAATCAAAATAAGCTGTTAAATTCATCCCACTTGAATTTAAAAACCATTTCAAGAAGAGGTTTGAAGCATTGAATTCCAGTTATTGAAAACCAGACGAGTTTTGAGATGACATCAGGGATACCATCTATGAAGAGAGCAGAAGGTTGTTACAAAGGCAGAGGAGAAAGAAAAAAAAATCCAAAAAATAATTGAAACCTTCAATGAATTTTGCTGTTATCAAATTTGATGTTGTTGCACTGTGCCATCCAGTCACCTGCAACTCACATGGACCCTGTGTACCATAGCTCTGAATCTAACCTGACTCAATGAAACTGACACACCTTCCCCCATTACCCCAGTTATTGTGTCAATCCATCTCATTCAGGGTCTTCCTCTCCTACGCTGTCCTTCTATCCTCCAAGCATGATTTTCTTTTTCAAAAACTGGTCCCTCCTGGTGACATGCCCAAAGTATGTGAAACAAAGCTTCAATATTTGCATCCAAGGAGCACCTTGGTTTCACCCTATCTAGGTCAGACATACTTGTCCTTTTGACGGTCCATCGTACGTTTGATACTGTTCTCCAGAGCCACAGTTCAAAGATATCACTTCTTCTTCTGTCATCCTTAGTCATTGTCCAGTTCTCTGATGCATAGCAAGTAATTGCAAAGACCATGGCCTGTATCAGGCACACCTTAGTTTCTAGAATGACATCTTTGCTCTTTAGCATTTTGAAGAGATTCCTGACTACAGATTTCACTAATGAAATTCGCCTTTTGGTTTCCTGACTGATGATATCAAGAA
>NW_006399845.1:2935738-2937030 GCF_000299155.1 Elephantulus edwardii | reverse complement strand
TGTTTATGCACACCTGATGGTATGCATAGGAATCAGATCGATTACATCTGTGGAAAAAAACTGCAGGAGAAGCTCAATATCAGCTGTGAAAACGAGGCCATAAGCTCATTGTGTAACAGACCACTAACTATTCATATGCAAGTTCAAGTTGAAGCTGAGGAAAATTAAACCGAATCCACAGGAGCCAAATTATGACTTTGATTTTATCCCACCTCAATTTCAGAATCATCTCAGGAACAGGTTTGAGGTCTTGAACACTAATGAGCGAAGACCAGAGGAGTTGTGGGAGGATATCAAGGGTATCATCCAAGAAGAGTGCAAATGTTCATTACAAAGACAGAAGAGGAAGAAAAGACCAAAATGGATGTCAGAAGAAACTCTGAAGATTGCACTGGAGCGTAGAGAAGCCAAAGTACAAGGAAGAATTCAAGATACTAAAGAGCTGAACAGAATATTCCAAAAGGCAGCACAGAATGAGAAAGCAAAATATTACAATGAAATGTGCGAGGAGCTAGAGTCAGAAAATCAAAAGGGCCGTACTCGTTCAACATTTCTTAAATTCAAGGAATTGAAGAACAAATTCAAACCTAGAGTTGCTATAATCAAGGATGCTTTAGGGAGAATATTAAATGATCCAGGAGGTATTAAAAGAAGATGGAAGGAACATACTGAATCATTGTATCGAAAGGAATTGGCAGATACAGAAGAATTTCATAAAATAACATTTGAGCAAGAGCCTATGGTGATGAAGGAAGAAGTTCGAGCTGCTTTGAAGAAAATAGCAAAATATAAGGCCCCAGGAATAGATGGTATACCAATTGAAGTATTTCAGATAACAGATGTTGCCCTGGATGTGCTCACCAAGTTGTGCCAAGAAATCTGGAGAACAACCACTTTGCCAACTGACTAGAAGAGATCTATATTTGTTCCCATTCCAAAGAAGGGTGACCCAACTGAGTGTGGAAACTACAGAACAGTATCATTGATTTCACATGCAAGTACGATTCTACTGAAGATTGTTCAAAAACGACTAGAACCACACATCAGCAGAGAACTGCTGGAAGTCCAGGCTGGGTTTTGAAGGGGTCGTGATACTAGGGATATTGTAGCTGATATTAGATGGATCTTAGCTGAAAACAGGGAATACCAGAAGAATGTCTGTCTGTGTTTCATTGATTATGCAAAGGCGTTTAACTGTATCGATTATAACAAACTGTGGCTGACTCTGAGAAGAATGGGAATCCCAGAACATTTAATTGTGCTAATGCGAAACCTATCATTGGACCAAGAGG
>NW_006399845.1:2920536-2931161 GCF_000299155.1 Elephantulus edwardii | reverse complement strand
CTCTTATTGATTGTGCTTGGCCGTACATGTTCATATCCTTGAAGATGTATCATGGGGGTGTTGCAACCTAGAAGACACAAATTTGACTAACAAGTTAAATTCAGTAATATTTTTAATTGATTATATGCTTGTCCACAACATTTGACCATTTAAACACACAAAAACACAATATGCTTGGAAAGTAATTCTTTGTGCTATTTGTCAAGTGTTACAAAATCCTAGTAGCAATATGTAGCAGTTTCCAGCAACAAATAATTTTAGATATAACATGTATTAATAAAGTTAACATATAGCATACTTGGCTATTTTAATTCAATGTATTAGATCACTATTCGAATTTCTAATAGCTACTATGCTTTTTTATTATTAGCTATTCAAAAGCCCATAAAATACCAGGTTAAATTTTAATTATGTAGGCCCTTAATAATATGTTTTGCTAAAAACCAAAGTGTGTTATGCCCTGCCTAAAGAAACCTAGTATTGTTTCCTCTAATAATTTTTAATTGGATTTTAGTTCTCTACCTTTTATATTCATTTTCATTTTTATTGAACTTAATTACAAATCCACATATATTTGTTAAGAAGTACTGGCTTGATTTTTTTTTTAGTGACAGCTACATTTTATCCAAAGAAAAATAAGCTAGAATAAAAATTGCAGGAGATTAGTCTATTGTATGAAATGTTTAATTGAAGTCTAGGTTTATATGCAGTTTTGATTAATGACTTCCCATAGCAAAGCAACTTGAGTGATGTGTCGAAGAACAATAATCCATTTCAACAAGTTCTCACAAAATAGATATCACTATTGTTATACATCAGCTCTGATGATATGGATCTCATTCCACTTTCATCCATTTTCTGTGAATTGGACAAGTAGAGAAAAATTATCCAGAGATTATTAAATCTCAAAATTTGCTTTGCTTACTATGCAACGAGCTCTGGCAGTTTGTGGTAAGAAGTTGAAATGCTGAGACAGGTGAGCTCTGGTGGCCTAGTGGCAAGAAGCTGCACTGCAATCCCAGAGGTGCATGGTTCGAATCCAACAGATGCTCTAATGGAGGAGGAACAATCTCCTCCTGTACCATTCAGATCCAATTTGATGGTACACATACAAAAAATAATTAAAAAATGAAAAAAAATTGAAATGCTGAGCCAAAGGCATGCAGTTTGAATCCACAGAAGGAAGAAGAACAATCTCCTACCATGAAATTTACTGCCTTAGAAAACCCACTGGACAGTCAGCTGTGGATCAGTTTCTACTTGACAAAGTTATTATGTGCCAACAAATTGGCTAAAACTTCTAGTGACCATCTGAGAAGATATGATCCTTGTTCTATCCTGTGTCATCCTCATGATATTCACTTAGATGGAATTTACATATTGTTGTTGCTACATGATTTTGAGTAGATTACAGCTCATAGCGACCCTAGGAACAAAAAAATCAGAACCGTGTTCTATCCTGTGCAGTCATCTTGCCGATCCAACTGGTTAAGGTCTTCCTCTCCCTTGGTGACCCTACACCTTTCCCAGCATCATGTCCCTTTCCAAGGAGTAGCCCCTCCTAGCAACATGCTTAAAGTATGTGATGTGAAACCTCATCATTCTTGCTTCCAAGAAGTACTTGGGCTGCACCCTTTCCAAGACATATCTGTTTGTTGTCTTGTCTGTCCATGGATGCTCAGTGTTCTTCTCCAACACCACAGCTCAAAGGTGCCAATTCTTTTTTTCTGTTGTTGTTATCTTTATCATTGTCCACCTCTTAGATGCATAGCAAGTGATTGGAAAGACTATGGCCTGAAACAAATGCACCTTAGTCCTCAAACGGATATCATTACTCCTCAATAATTGGAGGAGTTCCCTAAGTGCAGATTTTCCCAATACAATGTCTCTCATTTTTTGGCTGCTGGTACAAAGGGTGTGAAGATATTACTATTTTATTTTGTTTTGTTTTTTAGAGAGCTCTGGTAGTCTGCAATATAGCACTTGATATCCTCACTGCTAGTACCAACCATATTGATTGTGGATCCAAGAAAGAATGAAGCCATTGACAGTTGCAATCTATTCTCCGTCTACGATGATGTTGTCTATAGGACCTGTGTTGCAAAATTTTGTTTCTTGATCTTGAGATGCAATTGATATTGAGGGCTATACTCTTTGATCTTTAGCAGCAAGCCCTTCAAGTCTTCCTCATTTTCAGCAAGCAAGGTTGTATCATAGCATAACAAAGTTATTGATGCCACTCCTAATGCCACATTCTTCTTCATAGAGTACAGCTTCTTGGACCTCTCCAAATTATTGAGGGGCAATGATGTTAGAGTGAGGACTAAGGAGTACCTTATTCAAGCCATGGTTTTTTCAATCTCTTTCTATGCTACTGAGAGCTGGATAGTGAATAAGGATAACAGAAAAAAAATCACTGCCTTTAAACTGTGGTGTTGGAGAAAAGTACTGCCAAAAGAACAATATATATCTTAGAAAAGGTGCAGCTCCAGGGAGTCTTGAAGGCAAATAGGATTACACTTTGCCTTATATATTTTGAGCATGTTGACAGGAGAGGATTATCCTTAGAGAGGGGACATAATGTTTGGGAAGATAGAGAGGTGGTGAAAGAGAGGAAGACCCTCAACATGATGGATTGACACAGTGATTGGCAATAGGCTCAAGTGTGTCAGAGATTGTGAGTATGGCACAGTATAGGACAAGGATCAGATCTATTGTTCAAAGGTCACTATGAGTCATTCTCTATGTGATGTCATGTAGCAACAAAAACAACCATTGCGTTAGTGGTAAGAATCTGTGTTACAATCCAAAAGGCACAAATTTCAAATCCATTAGCTGCTTCATGGTTTAAAGATGGACAGCTCCTCTCATGAGATTACTACCTCTGAAAACCCACTGGAGGGTCAGTTATGCTTTGAGTACAACTCATCTGCAAATGATGAGGAGAATTAATTTTTAATATTTGCTCTCAAGGCTAGCTAATGCTGTTCTGATTTCACTAGAATAGATTGCTATAGCATTACAATTTCCCATGTTTTTGTTATGCGTCTTTGAGTTGTCTGTGACTCATTACAACCCTATGAACAATATCTCTGAACTCTTTGCTGCTCTAAGCCAATCTTGCTACCCTACACAGCTACCCTATTTACTGGGTCAATCAATCTCATCTGGGGTCATCCTCTCCTGCACTGACATTCTACACTTCCAAGTCCAATGCCTGTCTTTAAGGACTGGTCCCTCTTGGCAACATGCCCATAGAATGTGAGAGAGCGCTTCAAAATCTTTGTCTTCAAAGAGTAACTTGGTTTCACCTTTTCTGGGACAGACCTTGCTAGTATATGGTGTGTTCAATACTGTTCTCCAGCACCACAACCGAAAGGCACTGATTCTTCTGTCATTCTTACTCATTGCCCAGCTCTCTGAGGCATAGCAAGTAACTGTGAAGACCGTGGCCTGGATCAGTCCTTAGACTGGCATCATTACTCTTCAGCACTCTATAGAGACCCCTGACAGCAGATTTTTCTAATGAAATTTATCTTTTGATTTTCTGACTGAGATACAAAAAGTGTTGATTGTAGATCTAAACAAGATGAAATTGTTAAAAATCTGAATCCCTTCTCCATTTATCATGGTGCTCCTACTTGGCCCAAAAATATTTTGTTTTCTTGACATAGAGCTTCAATCCATATTGAATACTGTAATACTCTATCTTCTGCAGCAAATGCTTCAGATCTTCCTCAAATTTGACAAGTAAGGTTGTGTCATCTGTACAATGTATGTTGTTGGTGAGTCTCTTCCTCCAATCCTGATGTCACATTTCTCCTCATAAAGTGCTGGATGATTTGTTTTGGATATAGATTGAAAGGGTATGGAAACAGAATGCATCCCTGATGCGCTCTTTTCCTGATTATGAACCATGCAGTGTTTTTTTTTTTTTTTGCTTTATTCTGAAGACTGCTTCCTGGTCTAAGCATAGGTTATACATGAGCATGATCAGGTTTTCTGGGATTCCCATTCCTTTCAGTGTTAGCAACGATTTCTTGTGATCCACATAGTTAAAAGCCTTTGTATAGTCAATAAAACATAAATAGACATTCTTCTGGTATTCTCTGCTTTCAGCCAAAGTTCCCCTTACATTAACAATGATGTCTTTAGCAGTTCCATGACTTCTACTAACAAACTTCCCTTGCATTTCTAATAGTTCTCTTTTGATGTACTCTTCCAGGGATTTTTGTATAATCTTCAGAAGGATTTTGATTGCCTGTGATATTAGTGATATAACTGAAGAACATTATAAGCCTCAAGTTGAAATACTTAGAGATACTATGGGTAGAATATTGAATGACCCAGGAAGCATCAAAATAAGATGAAATGAGGACACAAACTCACTATACCAGATAATTGATTGATACAGAAAAATTTAATGAAATAACATTTGACAATGCAAGGTTCCAGGTTATTGTTGTTGTTGTTGATTGCCATTGAGATGAGCACGACTCTTTGTGACCCTATGAAGAAAAGGCCAGAAGCCTTTCTATAACTTTCATCATTTATCAAAGTTCATAGAGTTCCCAGACGTATGTTGTTTAGGAAGTGAATGCCACTCCTTCCAAGGCCCCAGGAATTGATGGAATACCAATTAACATATTTCAACAAGCAAATGCTGCCCTGGATGCACTCACCAGGTTGTGCCAAGAAATCTGGAGGACAAGTACCTGGAATATCCCATTTCAAATAAACACACACACACACACACACACACACACACACTTCCAGAGGGGTTAGTTCAATATACTCTTTGTAAAGGAAATACTCCCATTGTGTAGCATTATGAGCCACGTGCAATTTTTGAACACTTATTTTAAAAAATTATCAATAACCAACCTCCCAGATTAAAATAAGCTTGGAAGCAGGTGTGGCATCTTTCTCCGAAATAGCATTCCTCTGGAATCTCTCTGAATTTAGAGAAACAATGAACGTTAGACAAGTGTTCAGGTCTTTCATTCACAGGGTCACTATACGTACTCTATGACTCAATAGCACTTACCAACAAAAAACAACAGTTTAAGCTTCCAGTCCTTGGGAAATAACAACATGTTGAGAGAGGTGGAACGTAAGAGAAGAAAAGAAGACCCTCAATATGTTGGATTGATACGGTGACTGTAGTAATGGGCTCAAGCATGTCTCAGATTGTGGGGATAGCATAGGATAGGGAGGGGTTAGATCTGCTGTTCGTAGAATTGCTGTGAGTCATTGAGAGAGCTCTGTTGGCCTAGTAGATAGAAAGTTATGCTACCAAGACAAAGGTGGGTCATTTTAATCTGCAGCCCTCAGGACTGGTTTTAATTGTTTTTGGTCAACTATTCTTCTAAGTGGTACAGCACTGGTCTGCCCATTTGCTGTACAGAGGTAACTCATGGTTTCTGTAATGCTAAACACTGTGACTCTGATATGTTAAATGCTATACCCGTAGTAGACGATGTTTTGTGGAGCTCCCAGATTAAAACAAGCTTGGAAGCAAGAGTGGCATCCACTTCCGAAATAGCTTGTCTCTGGAAACTCTATGAACTTAGAGAAATGATGAAAGTTACACAAGTGTTCAGGCATTTTGTTCACAGGGTCACTATAAGTCATCTATAACTCAACAGGACTTAACAACAAAAACAACCAGTAATATAATACATTAGGTTGTGGCAAATCTGTAGGACAACTTCTTGGTCAACAACTGGAATAGATTCACTTTATTCCTATTCCAAAAAACAGTTATCCAATGGAAATTATTAAATATTATCACTTATATCACAGGCAAGCAACTTACTATGGAAAATTATGCAAAATGACTGGAAGTGTACATTGGAAGAAAACTATCATAAATATAATCTGGATATAGAAAAGATCTTGGCACTAAGGACATCATTGCTGATGTCAGATGAATCTTGTCTAAAAGCAGAGAGTATCAGAAGAATGTCTATTTTTATTTATTGAGTATACAAATACATTTGAAAATGTAGATCACAACAAATTGTGACTAGCTTTGAGAAGAATGAGAATCCCAGAACACTTGACTGTGTTCACATAACTCCTATATTTAAGATCACAACAAATTGTAATTAACACTGAGAAGACAGAAATCCCAGAAAACTTGATTTTGTTCACAGCAATCACTGCATGGTTCAAAATCAAGAAAGGAGTGCCTCAGCAATGCATCTTTTTTTCATATATTTTCAATCTATACGTGAAACAGATCATTTGAGAGGCTAAACATTATGAGGAGAAATGTGGCATCAGGATTGGAGGAAGACTCAACAACAACCTATGTTATACAGATGACACAACCTTGCTTGTCAAAATTGAGGAAGATCTGAAACATTTTTGCATAAGATTATTAGAGTGTTTAATTTGGATTGAAGCTTTACCTCAAGGAAACAATAGTTCTCACCACTGGGCTAATCGGCAGCACCATGATAGATGAAGACTAGACTAAGATTCTTAACAATTTCATCTTACTTGAGATCCACAATTAAGTCCTTTGGCATGAGTAGTCAGGAAATCAAAAAGACTAGATAAGTTCAGCTTTTTGATGAAACACCAATCTGCTTTCCAGAGTGGTTGTACCATTTTACTAACCCACCAAAAATGTATGAGTTCCTATCTTGCCACATCCTCTCCAACATTTATTACATGCTGCCCTGCTAAACTTTGCCGCTGCTACTGGGGTAAGATGGTTTCTCATTCTGATTTTGATTTGCATCTCTCTTATTGCCAGTGATTATGAACATTTCTTCACGTGTCTGTTGGCCATCTGAATGTTCTCCTCTGTGAAAAGTCTTTCCATATCTTTTGCCCTATTGGTAGTTGTATTATTAGTCTTTTTCTTCTGTAAGCCCTGTAGGATTCTTTAAACTTTCATTATGAGACCCTTGTCTGAGATGGCATTGCCAAATGTTTGTTCTCAGTCAGTAGGTTTTGTAATCATCCTATATGAAAATGTTTTTAATGAGCACAGAGATTTAATCTTTAGAAGATCTCAGTCATCAATTTTATCCTCCAGGTTATGTATTTCTTCCTGCATTTGGCAGTCCATTTATACTGCAGACTGTGTCTTTTAAGTTTGGTCTCAGTTTGTCTCTCATGAACTTTATCGTTTGGGGCTTTACTCTGAGGTCTCTGATTCATCATAGGTTGATTTTTGTGTATGGTGTGAGATGTGAATCCTGTTTCAGGTTTCTGCAGGTAGCAGTCCAGTTTTGCCAGCACCATTTTTTGAAGAGGTTATCCTATCCTATCCTATCCTATCCTATCCTATCCTATCCTATCCTATCCTAGCCTCATTGGATAGGCTTTATTTCCTTGTTGAATATCAATTGACCATAGATAGATTATTCGGTTTCTGGGCTCTTAATTCTGTTCCTTTCATCTATGTACCTGTCACTGTACCAGTACCACACTGCTTTGGTTACTACTGCTGTGTAGTAGGTTTTGAGGTCAGCGAATGCTATGCCTCCCACTTCATTTTTGTTTTTCAGTACTTTGTTTATACCTGATCTCTTTCTTAGCAAACTAAACTTGGCAATTTTCCTTTTGGTCTCCTTGAAAAATGAATCTGGTATCTAGATTGAGATTTCATTGAACATATAGATTGCTTTTGGTAGGGTAGTAATTTTCTTGTGTCTTGTAGAAATGTTCTGTAGTTTTCTTTGTGTAAGTCTTTTGTATCTTTAGGTTCATTCCTAAGTATCTCAATTTGTGGTTGGCTATTTTGAATAATAATGTTTTCTTTGTTACTTTCTCTGAGTTCTCTTTTTACTACAGTAAAATTTATCTACAGATAAATCCCATTGATTTTTGGATATTGCACTTGTATCTTACCGACCTACTACATTGATCTATTAGCTCTAACAGTGGTTTTGTTGTTGTTGAGTCTTTAGGGTTTTCTGCATAGAAAGATAATTTAACCATCTCTTTGCCAATCAGGATGCCTTTTATTTCCTTCTCTTGTCATTGCCTTTGCAACTACTTCCAATACTGCACTGAATAGCAGTGGTGACAGTGGACATCCTTGGCTGTTCCCTATTCACAAACAAAATGTTTTTAGTCTTTCTCTATTGAGAATGATACTGGTTCTTGGTTCTGAACTTATACTTTTGATTATGTTGAGGAAATTTCCTTCTATTACAATTTTGCTGAATGCCTTAATCAAGTGCCTTTTTTTGCATCAATTGCTAGGATCATATGGTTCTTGTTATTTGTTTTGTTAATGTGGTGAATAATCTTTATTGTCTTTCTTTTGTTGAACCATCCTTGCATACCTTTTCTAGGAACCCCACTTGTTCAGGGTGAATCTTTTTTTTTTAATGTGCTTTTGGATTCTATTGACCAGGATTTTGTTAAAGTTTTTGTGTCTGTGTTCATGAGTGATATTGGCTGTGTTTTTCTTTTTTGGTGATATCTTTGAGTGGTTTTGGTATTAGGGTTAAGCTTGCATCATAGAATGACTTGGGGAGTGTTCCTTCTCACTGGCATTAAGAGAGATACAAATAAAATCACAATGAGATACCATCTCACTCCAGTAGCAGGGCCATCGTTTAATAGGACGGCAGGTAATAAATGTTGAAGAGAATGTGGCGGGATAGGAATTCTTATATATTGTCGGTGGGATTATAAAATGGTGCAACCATTACGGAAGGCAGATTGGCATTTCTGGGAGTATTCCTTCTTTTTTATATTTTGAATTAGTGATAAATCTTCTCTGAATTTTTAATAGAATTCAGCTGTGAAGTCATTTGGTTAAGGGCTTTTGTTGTTGTTGCTGTGTTGTTGTTTGCCTTTGAGTCGAGCACGACTCATAGAGACTGTATGAACAAAAGGCTTGAAGGCCCTCTACAACTATGGTCATTTAGCAAAGTTCATAGAATTTCCAGAGGCATAATATTTAGGAAATGAATGCTACTCTGGCTTTTTATGACCTGCTCAATTTCTTCTTTTTTGATGTTTCTGTTCAAGAGTTCTACATCTGACCATGTCAATCTGGGTAGTGCATGAGTTTCAAGGAATTTGTCCATTTCCTCTAAATTTTCAAATTTATCTGAATATAGCTTTTCCTAATATTCTGATATTATAGATTTAATTTCCACTGGTTCTGTCTTGATGTTACTTCACTCATTCCTTACTCGAGATGTTTGTGTCTTCTTTTTTTTCCCCTTCTGTTAAGTTTGACAGTGTTTTTTCAATTTTATTGATCCTTTAGAATAACCAGCTCCTGGTCTTATTGATGATGGTTTTAAATGGTTTTTCTGTCTTCTATCTCATTGATTTCAGCTCTTGTCCTTATAACTTCTTCCATTCTTCTAATGGCTGTGGGGTTAGATTGTGGTTCTTTTTCTATTTGATGAAAGTTTTGAGTTAGATAATTTATTTTGCTTCTTTCTTCATTGCTTATGTGTTTGTCAATTTTTATGAACTGGCTTGTAAGGAGGGCCTTAGTTGTAATGCAGAGATTTTGGTACATTTTCATTATCATTTGTTTCAAGGAAGTTTTTATTTTATTCTTTATTTCTTCAGTTACCCAATCATGTTCTAGTACGGTGTCATTTTCCTTCCACATTGATGGCTATATAAGCTTTATCCTCTTGCGGTTAATTTCTAGCTTTATGATATTGTTGTCTGAGAAAATATTTTGTATTACTTCAATGGTTTTTTTTTTTTAGTTTATTGAGGCTTGCTTTGTATCCTAATATGTGATCAATTTTGGAGATTGTACCATGTGAACTTGAGAAGAAAACCTATTGTATTTTAGGTGGGTAGCGTGCAGTGCTCAGAATAAATCCCCACGTTTGAGTTGGCCTACTGTGTAGTTTATATCCTCTGCATTTTTGTTAAGTTTCTTTTGAGTTTACTTATCTTTTGGCAAGAGTGTTATATTAAAGTCTCCCACAACTATTGTGGTGCTATTTCTTTTTTTATTTCTGTTAACAGTTGTTTTGTGTATTTAGCAGGCCTATCATTTGGTGCATAGATGTTGACCAGTGTTATGTTTCTTGATCTACTGTGCCTTCAATCAGCATATAGTACCTTTCCTTATCTTTTATGGTGATTTTCATTCTGAAGTCTATTTTACCAGGATTAGTATTGCCACTCCTGCTTTTTTATGGATGCCATTGCTTGGTATATTTTTTTCCAGTCTTTGATTTTGAGTTTATCTTTCTCTTTGTATATTAGATGTGTCTCTTGTAGACAACATATTGATGGACTTTGCTTTTTTTTTTATCCATTCTGCTATTCATTTTCTCTTTACTGGTGTCTTAAGTCCATTCATGTTAAGTGTGATTATTGACAGGCCAGGTTTTATCACTGCTATTTTTCTTTTTCGTTTTTTGTTGAGTTTTTATTTTTTTTCTTACTAGGAAGAGTGCAAACGGTCATTACAAACACAGAAGAGGAAGAAAACACAAAAAATGGATGTCAGAAGAAACTCTGAAGATCGCACTGGAATGTAGAGAAGCCAAAGCACAAGGAAGGATTCAAAACACTAAAGAGCTGAACAGAAGATTCCAAAAGGCAGCACGAAAGACAAAGCAAAATATGACAATGAAATGTGCGAGGAGCTAGAGTCGGAAAATCAAAAG
>NW_006399845.1:2912932-2918879 GCF_000299155.1 Elephantulus edwardii | reverse complement strand
GGGGTAATCGGGATGGGTGTGTCAGAGGCAATGCGATTGGCACAGGATAGAGCACGGTTTAGGGCTGTTGTACATAGGGTCGCTATGAGTCGCAAACCTCTCGACGGCACATAACAACAACATGATCCATCCATTTTGGCGTCTCTTTGTGGAGAACTTTCCTTAAAATTTCTGGTAGGTTTGGTCTTGTTTTTACAACTTCTTTAAGTTATTTGCTTTCTGCAAAGGATGTGATTTCTTCTTCATATATTTGAACAGGAGCTTTGCTGGGTTCAGAATTCTAGGTTGACAGTTATTTTCTTTCAATTTTCTATATATGACATCACATTGTCTTCTTGCTGAAAAATCATAACTTAATCTGATTACGTTTCCTTTTGTGCGTGACTCTTTTCTTGTGCTTCTTTCAGTATTCTATCCTTATATTTTCTTTTGGAGATTTGAGTATGATATGTATTGATGTTTTCCTTTTTGGGACTAATTGGTTTGGTGTTCACTGAGATTTCTAAATGTGGATTTTCTTGTTCTTCATAATACCTGGAAAGATTTTTTTTTCTTGTACCTCTTCCACAATTTTCTCAGTGATTTCTCTATGACTCTCATATTCTGGAATTCCAATTATACATATATTATTCCTTTAGATGTCATCTCATGTAATTTAATATTAATTTTTGTGATTGCTCTGATGCTAACACTCTGGCACTGATATGTCCAATGCAATAATGGTTACCCATGGTGGAGAGTGTTTGGTGGCGCTCCCATATTAAAACAGGCTTAGAAACAGGAGTGGCATCTACTTCTGAAATAGTTTGTCCCTAGAAACTCTATGAACTTAGAGAAACGATGAAAGTTGTATAAGTACTTAGGTTTTTCATTCATAGGGTCACTATGAGTTGTCTAC
This sequence comes from Elephantulus edwardii, assembly GCF_000299155.1. Lineage (NCBI taxonomy): Eukaryota > Metazoa > Chordata > Mammalia > Macroscelidea > Macroscelididae > Elephantulus > Elephantulus edwardii. The sequence continues at coordinate 2,917,981 of NW_006399845.1, read as the reverse complement.
AACTCGACAGAACTTAACAGCAACAACAGCAACAACAACTTGTTTCCATTGAGGTTCTTGTCTTCCCACTCTCTAACTCTCTGTTCCATCTCTTCTGTTTGGTTTTTGGTTTTTTGTGGGGTTTTTTTTTGTCCTTCTGCCATTTTAGTCTTACTGTCTGAATTTCGTTTTCATGCCTTTCTCATATTTCTGTAATTGTGTTAGCAGTATCCTCTATATCTTGTGATGATTTTTTAAGTTCTTTTCTCTCTTTAGCCATAGTTTCAGTCCTTTCTTCTATTATTTTTTAATTTTTTTCTGTATTTGTGCAAGTTCCTCCTCATCGATATATTTCTTCTGGTTCCATGCCTCTGGAGCATTGGCTTTCTTCTTGGTTCCCATTGTTTCTTCCATAATTTTCTCCTTCTTCCACAGTTGTTCAAATAACTCTTCATGAATATATGTTTTCTTGTTCTCTACCTCTAAGTTATCCCTTTTATCTGTGGCTTCCATTGTTTCTTCCATCATCTGAACTTTTATTCGTAGCTGTTTGAAAGTCTTCATTATCAACATATATAAATTGCCTTTTTGACTCTGTGGTATTCATTACGTCTCTGATATTCTCTCAGGTGTTTTTGGTTTATTTAGTTTTTGAGAAGGCTTAATCTGTATTTTAGTAGTGTTTAAAGCTGTCTGTTGCTTTCTTGACATTATGTGGTTTTTCTTAATAGGTGTTAGGTCATTTCTATTTTGCCTGTGAAAGTTATTGTTGGTTTTTGCCTTTATAATGTTTTTAGTAGTTGCCAAATTAAAATTTGTGAATATTAAAATTTGTGAATTAAAATAGTGAATTATTCCCCCCACTGTAAGTCCTTTCAGGGAAAATTTGCCTTTCCTAAAGTCTTTGATGTTCTCTCTGTTCTGCACTGAAGCTCTGTAGGAATCTTGGCTTGAAGTAGTCTCCTGACATCAACTCTATAGGACTCCTTCATATCTAAATTGGTTGAATGGTGTGAAAACAGCTGCTCTACTAAGCAATTTGTCATGCACCTTTTCTCCTAAAGCTTAATGTCTTCCTTTGTCACTGGAGGGGCACAAGGTTTGAGATCAGAGCTGCCAGCTTGAGCAGCTTGCATGCAGGGGTCTTAAGTCAGCCCTTCCTCTCTCTAGGACAGCGTGCAAAAGATACATAATTGATTGTTTTGTTTTAATTTCTCACATACACAGTATGTGGAACATGTAAAAGGAGCACAGTAATGGTACTAAAACATATCCACTGGGAAAATCAGCTATCAAGAACCTCTTTTAAATGCAAAAGAGCAATGATGTCAATTTAAAGACAAAGGTAAACCAGAGCCAAGTTCTGATTTTTTTTTAAATTGCTTTATTTGCATATAATGGTTCTACAAGGAATTGTTATTGTTTTTATATGTCATTGATTCAAGTATGACTCTATGAACAGCAGACCTGAACTCTGTCTTATTCTGTGCCATTCTCTTATCTTTGAAATACTCAAATCCACTTCTGTAGTAATTTTATCAATACATCTCCTTGATATTCTTCTTTGCTTTCACTGACCCTCCACCTTCCCAAACATAATAACCTTCTTTAAGGTATAGCCCATTTTAGTAACATCTCCAAAGTATGTGGTATGAAGCTTTGCTATTTTACCCCTCAAGAATTGTTCTTTTGGTAGCACATGATATATTAAGTACTCTTCTTTAATACTGCAATTCAAAAGCATCAGTTCTTCTTTGTTATCCTTATTCATTGTCCAGCTCTCAAATGCATAACAAGTGACAAAAAGACCATGGTCTAGCTGACATCTCTCAATAACTTGTAGAGGCCCCTGATCACAGACTTTCCCAGTGCAATTCATCCATTAGAGATACAAGTAAGATGAAGTAATTGACAATTTCAGTCTTTTCTCCATCTATTATGATGTTGACTAGTAGTTCAGTGGTGAAATTTTTTGTTTTCTTAACATTGTGGTCCAACTTATATTTAAGGCTACAGTCTTTAATCTTCTGCAGCAAGTGCTTCAAGTCTTCTTCACTTTTAACAAGCAAGGCTGTCTCTCTGAATAACATAGGCAATTGATGAGTGGTCCTTTGAACCTGTTGCCACATTCTTCATAAAGTCCAGTTTCTTGAATAATTTGCGAAGCATAATGGTTAAATATATATGGAGAAAGGTTATAGCCCTTATGCGTATCATAATTTAACACTATTTCTATACCTTTTAAATCTATATATGAAACAGATCGTTCAGGAGGCTGGATTTTATGATGTGGAATCTCGCATCAGGATTACAGGAAGACTCATCACCAACATGCACTATACAGAAGACACAAGTTTGCGTGATGAAACTAAAGAGGACTTGAAGTATTTGCTGCACAATATCAAGGACTGCAGACTTCAATGTGGATTTAAGCTCAAAATTAAGAAGACAAAGATTCATACCACTGGGCCAATTGCAAAAACATCATAACAGACAAAGAGTTTGAGATTGTTAACAACCACTTGGCCTCACAATCAACACTCTTAGGACCAATAGCCAGGAAGTCAAAAGATGAATTGCACTGGCAAAGCCTTCTGTGAGGGACTACTCCACAGTACTGATGAGCAACATGTTACTTTAGAGAGTAAGGTGTGTTTGATCTAAGCCTTTGCATTCACAATTGTTTGGTATGTGTCAGAAAGCTAGACAATGAATAAGAATTACAGAAGAAAAAAAAGTGTCCTTGAGATGTGATGATGAAGAAAAGTCTTGAGCATACCATGGACTACCAACAGAACAAACATATCTGTCCTGGAGAGGGTGAGACCAAGTTTCTCCTTGGAGGTTGGGAATTTGAAGCTCCATCTCCCATCTTTTGGCATATGGCCAAAGAGAGACCAGTCTTTGGAGAAAGACATAATGCATGGAAAGGTGAAGGGATAGTACGGGAGAGGAAAACCCCAGTTGAGATGGATTAGCACAGTAACTAAGGTAATGTAGGTAAGGTGTGTCAGAGACAGTGAGATTAGCTCAGGATAGGACAGGATTCAGACTAATTGTACATAGGGTCATTATTGATGGCACATAACAACAACAACAACAATAAAAGTGTTCCCTTACTCTATTGACAGAATAACTTCTTGGTCTAGGTATAGGCTTCACATGAGCACAGTTAATTTTTCTGAATTTCCATTCTTCTCAATGTTAGCCATAATTTGTTATGATCCACACAGTCAATTGCCTTTGCATAGTCAACATAACACAAATGGACATTTTTCTTGTATTTTTCTTGCTTTCAAGAAGAATTGATGCCTTTGAATTGTGGTGTTTCTGAATAGTATCAAATATATAATGGACTTCCAAGAAAACAAAAGTCTATCTCAGAAAAGTTTCAGCCACAGGCTTTCCTAGAAACAAGCATAGTGAGATGTTATCACAAATATTTTAGGTGTTTTATAAGGAGACATTAGTCCTCGGAAAAGGACATCATTCTTAGGAAAGTAGAGTCAGTGAAACACCTTGAGAATGATGGATTCACATGATGAATGCAACAATGGGCTTATGCACAATGGAGATTGTAAAATGGCTTAGGAAAGGGCAAAGTTTTTGATATGTTTTGTGTAGGGTAGCTATGACTCAGATTTATCAACAACAAAAGTATATTTAAGAAAGATGGATACTGTTTTGCTTTGTGTAAAATCTGGTGTTTAGATTAAATTGGATTAGATTTCTCCTCTACTTCTAAACTAAGGATATAAGCATAATATTCAATATAGAAAAGATCAGCATATTTTCTTTTATCTCTTGTTAAATCCCTTTGATATGAGGTGCCTCCTCGTCCCCTTTAGTTCTTGCAGGACTTTCAATTTTCAGCTGAGTTAGAATTTTCACAGAACTAGAATGTCAACCAATTTCTTGGAACTCTAATTGGGACAAAACTGTATGGTTGACCTTTGAAGATGATACAAATGAATTCAACACCCAACAATGTGCCTGACTAAGAGTGTTGCTACTGGAACAACCCTGTAAATTAAGGTAAAGTAACTACGTTTTATTTGTGTAATTATATTAATACTCAATGCTATACATTTTATAACTTTAAAACTTTTTAGATGGGTTTTATTATGTGCAGGTGAATACCTCAAAAAATAGAATAAGAAACAAATGGAATCAGAGCACTATTTTTAAATATTTTCTTTAAACAGAGGCTGGAAGAAGACCCCAGATGAGATGGTTTGATACAGTGACTAGGGCAATGGGGGTAGGTGTGTTAGAAGGCTTCAGGACTGTTGTACACAGGGTCACTATGAGTCACAGAAGACTTGATGGCACATAACAACAACAATTTCATTTTAGGTTACATTAAATATGACATGTAATTGTTGTTGATTTGTACAGCTGAGTAAGAACCACCACATCACTGTCTCTCCAGTGGGATTTTTGAGACAGTAAATCTTACCAGAAGAGATTGCCCATCCTTTTTTAATGCAGCAGTTGGTAGACTCAAACCTTGTAAATTTAGATTGGCAATATAATTTCTTACTATTAAGCCAAGAGAGCTCCCTGAGAAGAGGCTAGTAAAGCATTATAAAAAGAGAAACTATGCACTTTGTACTGAAATTTTCTCTGTCTCTTGTGGCACTTGGTTCAAATCTACCAGTTACTCTGTGGATAAAGATAATACTGTGATCCACTGCCTCTGAAAAGCCACTGGACGTATGGGGTGGTTTCTACTCAAAGGTTCCTAAGAACAACAACATAATGCCTTGAACACATAACATACCCCTGATAGTCAAATTATCTATGTGTAAAAAATATCTGTGACATACCAATTGGCATATTTCAACAAACAGATGCTTCCCTGGATGTGCTCACTAAATTGTGCCAAAATATCTAGAGGACAGCCAGCTGGACAATTGACTGGAAGAGACTGATATTTGTTCTCATTCCAAAGAAAGGCGACCTGACAGAGTGCAGAAATTATGCAACATTATCATTAATATCACATGCAAGCAAGATTCTGCTGAAAATAATCCAAAAACGGCTGGAGAAACATGTCCACAGAGAACT
>NW_006399845.1:2906696-2911658 GCF_000299155.1 Elephantulus edwardii | reverse complement strand
TGTGTATCTTCAATACCGTTCTGACTCATAATTTGGCATGTATTAGATCCCAATTAATGTTAGAAAATAAAAAAAAAACAAAAACACAACAAACCCACAAATAAAACTAATCCACCCAACAAACAAACTTTCCCTAGAAGGATTCCTCCCCACCCGGAAGATCTTAGCCCTTGTATTTATTATTTTAATCTACCTAGGTATATTTTAATTGCCAATCTTTTAGTAATGTTCTTTTTACCCACTCCAGTGCAATGTTCATTATCTATCCATTCTTTTTTCCCCTTTTTTCTCCATCCCCATCTTGATCCAATTATTATAATTATGGGTCTATTCAGTATTTGTCCCTTTGTGACTGAGATACTTCACTTAGCATTTCTTCCAGACTCACCTACTTTGTTCTGTGTTTTATGAGTTTATCATTTTTCACTGCTGCATAGTACTTGACCATGTGAGTATACCATTGTTTCTTTATCCATTCTATTATTGATGAAAATATGGGCTGCTTCCATCTCTTCGAAATTTTGAATAATGTTGTGATGAACATGGATATGCATTTATCTGTTCGTGTCACCTCTCTGATTTCTTTGGGGCATTTTCTCAGTAACGGGATAGCTGGATCAAATGATATTTCTAACTCTAGCTCTCTGAGGAAGTGCCAAACTGCCCTTCACAGTGGTTATAGAATTTTACTTACCCATCAGCAGAGGATGAGATCTCTGATATCTCTGTGTCACAGATTTTAAAAACATTACAAGGGTAAACAAAAGAAATTTTGTTTTATTTTCGAGAGTGTTTAGGACTTAAAAGTATAACTCTTTTTTATGCCAACTTCATTTTACTTGGATCCACAATCAGAACACTTGGTACCAAAAGTCAGGAGATCAGGAGACACATGGCACTGGGAGAGTCTGTAGTCAGGACCCCTCCAAATTATTGAGGAGTATTGATGTCAGTTTGAAGACTAAGATATACGTGATTCAGACCATAGCCTTTCTAATCACTTGTGCATCTGAAAGCTGAACAATAATTAAGATGACAAAATAAAATTGATACTTTTGAGTTGTGCTGTTGAAGAAGAGTGCTGAAGATCTTACAGTTTTCCCAAAGAACAAACCTATATGTTTTGGACTGGGTATTATACAGCACCCAGAAACTAAGGAAATTATCAATTTTCAAGAAATAGTATAGAGGCTAGTCCAAGATATAAAGAGACTTTCAAATACACCCAGAAAAGCACAATCTAAAGAGGATAAAATTGATATATGGGACCTTATAAAGTCTGTGCAATGATGTGCACTTTTTCCAACAGGGTGAAAAGAAAACCTACAGACTGGGAAAAAACATTTGGTAACACCATCTCAGACATGAGTCTTATAACAAAAGTTTACAGAATATCCTGGGCTTCCACAAGAAAAAAACTGATAATTCAATTCCAAAATGGGCAAAAGACATAGAAAGAATTTTCACAGAGGACAATATTTGAATGGTAAACAGATACGTGAAGAAATACTCCAAATCACTGGCAATAAGAGAGATGCAGATGAAAACCACAATGAGGTACAATCTTACTCCAGTAACAGTGGCAAAGTTTAACAGGGCAGCAAGTAATAAATGTTGGAGAGGATGTGGTGAGAAAGGAACTGTTAAACATTTTTGGTGAGAGTGTAAAATGGTGCAACCATTCTGGAAGGAAGTTTGGCGCTTCCTCAAAAAGATGAACATAGAAATTCCATATGACCCAGCTATTCCACTCTTGGAATACACCCTGAGAATATTAGAACTGAGGCAAAAACTGAAATTTGTGCACCAATGTTCATAGCAGCATTATTCGCCACCACAAGAACATGGAAATGGCCCAAACGTCCAACCACAAATGAATGGATTGAGAAATTATGGTGCATTCACACAATGGAATGCTCTGAAGCATGCAGAACAGTAACTTTTTAAATATTACCTAACTTGGGAGGGACTGGAGAACATTATGCTGAGTTAACTAACTCAGTCCAACAAGGATAAATATTGTATAAGACCCTTATTATAGAAGGAGTATAAGGATCCAAAATGGGTGGGAAAGGCTGGAAGCAGAGGGATGTGGATATACAGAGGGAAGAGGGGATCAATAATTGGATTGTACAAATTGATGGGAGGGGGTGAGGGAAATTGAAAGAATTTGTTTTAATTTGTATTAGAATTTTTTAAATAAACTAGTAAAAAAAAAAGAAATAGTATAACCGTTTATGAGAAGTCACAAAATAAAAGCCATTGATAAAGATAAAGAATATGCTTAGCTGTTACTTGCAAGTTTTATTAAGATGTTTGGCATCATGGAAAGACTAATCAAATACACTATATCCTTACCTAGAAGTTAATACATGCCCAATTAGAGCAGTGAATAAATACTAAGAAATAAATATGGTCAGTCAGTCGCATTTTTTTCCTTCCCTTGATCAAGAGGGAATCTCAGGAGATCTAAAATCTTGCAACTTAATTGGATGTTAACTGAGTATTGAGGATAGAAATAGCATTCTTTACACATATTCATAGGATTATTTTTATTCTCTTGTGTCCTAGGATTTTCCCAGATGCTAACTGAACTCAGTTAATTACCATTTCCATTTACTCTAATCTTCTCCCAGATTAGAAGAAAGGGGCTGGATATTGTGTCTGTTTTCAATTATTGAATTCACCTTTCATAAAGTTTAATTATTTGGGATTGCACTGTTATTTCAGAGTTTTTGATCACTCATATTAGCTAAGTTTCCCTTTGCTACTTTGGTAGGTAATTTCTAAATAATTTAGCAGTATAAAGTGAAAAAAGGAAGAGTTTAATTTAATTGAAAATTATCTTCAACATTCTTGCCCTCTTTGTAACATCATTTATACCCAGAAATATGAATTACTAATTGAAACCATTTCTAATTTTCTCTTTCGTCCTCATACTAATTTTCACATATGTATGTTTGCTTTTTCCAGGTGGACTTCTAAAATTTGTCTATAGAATACAGAAGTGCAGTTAAGGGGAAAAAACAATGCTAAGAAGAAAGGCATGTATTTTAACTAGATTATAAAGGCAATATTGATTTATAGCTACTCTATATGTGGTAATGTTATCATTAAAACATTTTTATATATCTCACCAGCGTTTGAAGTCTAACTGTGGGAATCCCAGAACACTTAACTGTGCTTAGGCAAAACCTTATACTCTGACCAGGCAATACTGAATGGTTCAAAATCAGATAGGGAGTGCTTCCAGGATGCATCCTATCTATATACAAAACAGATCATTCAGGAAGCCAGGCTTTATGAGGAGGAATATGGCATCAGGACTGTGGGAGACTCATCAATACCCTATGTTATGCAGATGACACAACCTTGCTTGCTGAAACTGAAGAGCATCTGAAGTGCTTGTTACAGAAGGTCGAGCACTATAGTCTACAACATGGATTGAAGCTCAATGTCAAGAAGACAGATATTCTCACAACTGGGACAATTGGGAGCACTATGTTGGGTGGAGAATAGATTGAGGTTATTAACAATTGCAGCTCACTGGGCTCCACAATCAACACTCTTGGCACCAGATGTCAGGAAAGCAAAAGATAATTTGCACTGGGAAAATCTGTTGTCAGGGTCCTCTCCAGTGTAATAAAGAGCTACAATGCCAGTCTACAGATTAAGGTGCACCTGATTCAGACCATGGTCTTCACGTTACTTACTATGCTTCAAAGAACTGGATAATGACTAAGGATGACGGAAGAAGAATAGATGCCTTTGAGTTGTGGTGCTGGAGAAGAGTCTTGAACATACCATGGACTGTCAAGAAAACAAACACCATGAACTATTAAGAAAACAAATAGGTCTATCTTGGAAAGGGTGAGATCAAGTTTTCACCCTGGTGGCTAGGATTTTTAAACTCTGTCTCACATATTTTGGACACATGGCCAGGAGGGTCTGGTCATTGGAGAAGGACATCATGATAGTAAGCAGAGGAGAGGAATATTCTGAATGAAATAGATTGATACAGTTTCTGAGCAATGGTATAGGTGCCTCTGAATCAGTGAGACTGCTTTAAGACAGGCAGGCTTCAGAGCTGTTTTCCATAGGGTTTCTATGAGTCAGAGGTGACTAGATGGCACATAACAACAATAACCACATGCTTCATGACAATTATTATTAGCCACAGAATAATTATATCATAATCATTGAATCTCAGTAACCTAATAGTATAGGATTAAGGAAATCAAAGACTTGAAAAGTCTGAGACAGTGCTTCATGTACCAAAAAAAAAAAAAAGGAGGGGGAAGACCACCCTTACCTAATTTACTATTCACCTGAGCATCAGTGAGATAAATTAGTTATACTCTTTTTATCATATTCCTGGAACTAACACAGAAAGATAGAAAGCCAGCATCAAATTACTGGGACCTTAAACAACTGTTTAGTTAATAAAACCATCATGTGAATCACCTATGTGCACTCAGGAGGGAAAGTTTTTCTGTGGCAGCATAATTGCAACCAGATTACATGTTGCATGACAATTTAGCAGTTATTTTACAGCATATCTGGTAAATAAAATGTGATGATCATTGACCATCCAAACAGTCATCAAGTAATTATCACAGTGGAATGACATTGTGTTGAATACTATGAGGAAAAATAAATAGACTATTGATATAGAAAATTATGTTTCTCTTGAGAATGCAGAGAATATCTCTCTTAAGAAGGGCATTTGAACAGAGGACATGAGTTCAAACAGAAGTGACCATAGGAAGAGACAAATGTTCTAAATTCTTTAGTTGTGGTAATAATTAACATCAGGTCTTTTCAATACAAAATAAGGCCAAAGAGTAGGCTGAAGCCAGGGTATTAGTCTGAATTTTACGTGAAGTTATTAAAATAAAGTTTTATGTTTGCATTTAAATGAAGTCTAATGTGAAGTCCCTGAAATGTTTAAAACATAAAGTT
>NW_006399845.1:2905473-2906445 GCF_000299155.1 Elephantulus edwardii | reverse complement strand
CCTAAACCCTGCTCTATCCTGTGCCAAGGGCACTGCTTCTGACACATCCATCCTGATTACCCCTTCCTTATTAAGTTTACATCCTTTAATCATTATAGTTTACCCTAGTCCTGCAACCTGTAGCTGAACATAACTCCCTTTATTAATAATAGGAACTTCTAAGCTTGTATCAAGGACAAACTTTTCAAGGAATGAGGATAATTTTTAACTGTTTTAAACATGAAATGGGTTATTGCTAGGTTTGTTTAAATCAGACTTCTTTTAATTTTACCTTCTCCTTACTGTCCTTACATGATGCACTGAATTATATTTTCTTTTGCAACAGTTCAGATTAAGAAAGTCATTCAGTTCTTTCAGGCATCACAAGACCCAAGGATATCCTAAATGAAAAGCATAGGATACTCCAGATATTCCCTCTTAATAATTTTTAATTCTGATAAGGACTTTCAGGTATTATGCAAATGACTTTTGCATGAGAATCTATCTTGAAAGGGCATGTTCCATCATGAACCAAGTGCCTCACCTAGAGTTGTGGTTGTGGTTAGGTGCCATCAAGTCTACCAAAGCTTATGGAAACTCTATGACTAACAGATCTGAACCTTGTCTTAGGCTGTGCCAGTCTCATAATCTAAGACATGCTTGAGTCCATTGTTACAGACACTGTATCAATCTATATGCGGGAAGTCTACCTCTCTTTCCCCGACACTACAAATTTCTGAGAATCATGCATATTTCTAAGGACTGGCCCCTTCTCACAAAATTATTAAAATTTGTGAAACTAAGCTTCACCATCTTTAACTCTAAGGAGCAACTTGGTTGCATTTGCTCCTAAGGTCTTTCAGTAGTCCATGGCATAGTCAGTACTATTCTCTAATACTACAGTTCAAATGTATCAGTTTTTCTCCAGTCACTCTTGTTTATTGTTCAACTTCAAATACATAAAAAATAACTGAAAAGACCATGGCTTTTTTT
>NW_006399845.1:2903193-2904443 GCF_000299155.1 Elephantulus edwardii | reverse complement strand
CTTAAAGCAAGCAAGCTTGTGTCATTTGCATCATAGAGGTTATTGTTGAGTCTTCCTTTAATCCTGAGACACATTCTTTTTCACAGAGTCCAGCTTCTTGAAATTTGTATATATATAGATTGAATAGGTGTAGAGAAGAGATACAACGCCGACACATATTTCCTAAATTTAAACCATGAAATATTTCCTTGTTCTGACAATAACTTCTTGACCTATGTATAGGTTTCACAGAAGCACAATTAGGTGCTATAGAGTTTCTATTCTTTTTAATGTTATTAGTAATTTATTGTAATCCAAACAATAAAATGCCTTTTTACAGTCAATAAACACAGGTAAACATCTCTCCAGTATTTGCTTTCAGTCATGATCTGACAATAGCAGTGATTGTGCCAAGGCCTCTTCTAAATGTGGATTGAAATTCTGAAAGTTCCTTGTACTGTTCCAACCATCTTCAAATAATCTTCAGCAAGATTTTACTTGCATGTGATATTGACATTTTTTTTATCCTTTCCACAATTTGTTGAGTGGGATCTAGGAGGAGGTGTGCCACTTAGCTAGGTGCCTCAAGAAGTTCATTTAGTTGGTTAAGAAAGAAGGTGTGGCCAAGTGTGGACCAAGGAAGAGACTGAATTGAAATATTGAATTATTATGAGTGGTGGGAATGAGTGTGTTTGAGACAGCAAGGCTGGCACAGGATAGAACGGCTTTCAGGGCTCTTGTACATGGGGTTGTATGAGTCACAAGTGACTCGATGGCACATAACAACAGCAACATGGTCATATTTAAATTCACATGTATGTGTTTCTGAGATTTGCAAAATAATATATATATTCATCTTAATCTGTGCATACTCTCCATAAGCTCAAGACAATATTTATGTGGCAGCTGTATTGAAAAAAAAAAACAAAAACAAGCAAAAACCTGTGTGCTTAAGTTCATGTGCTTAAGTATCCTGATCTCTCCAATATAGGCTAATCTCAGATGATCCCTTCATTCTTATATAAGTAAATATGATGACCTTTTGCTTTTGATAAATATTTGAAATTCTAGCCAAAGCTTTTGACTCTGTGGATCACAGCAAGCTGTGGCTGACTCTGAGAAAAACAGGAATCCCAGAACATTTGACTGTGCTTGTGTGAAACCTATACTTGAAACAGGAGACAGTCATCAGAACAGAGTAAGAAGACACTGTATAGTTCAAAATTGGAAAGAAGTCCTACAGGGATGTGTTCTGTCTCCATAACTTTCCA
>NW_006399845.1:2898912-2902163 GCF_000299155.1 Elephantulus edwardii | reverse complement strand
CTAATAAACTATTTATTTTGTTTGTATAGAATACCTTCATGTTTTGCTGTCCTTACATAACAGGAGAGGGAGAGTCCAAATTTGAAGAGTATATTGGTAACATTTTCTTGGTGACCACGAGAATTTTTAAATTTAGGGTGAAATATCTGTGAAATTTGGTGTATGAATATGTTGTTGTTATGTGCCTTCAAGTCAACTGCTACTCATTGCAACCCTATATAAAGCCGCACTGAAGCTTGTCCTGTCGTGAGCCACTATCACTGACTCCAGCACATCCTGCCCATTGCCTCAATTACATTATAAATCCATCTCATCTGGGGTCTTCCTCTCCTGCACTGTTCCTCCACCATTCCGAGTATGATGTCCTTTTCTCAGGATGGTTTCCTTCTGACCATGTGCTTAAAGTATGTGATATAGAGCTTCAAAATCTTAACCTCTAAGGAGATACTAGTTTTCACTGTCTCCAAAACAGATCTATTTGTTTTCTTGACAGTTCATGGTATGTTCAAGACTCTTCTCCAGCAACACAATTCAAACGCATAGATTCTTCTTCTTTTATCCTTAGTCGTTGTCTAGCTCTCTGATGCGTAATAAGTAATTGTGAAGACTATGTCCTAGATCAGGCACACCTTAGTCTCTAGGCTGACATCATTGCTTTCCAGCACTGTGAAGAGTATACTTGTGTGAATAATAGCAATAATCATGATGAATTGTAATCCTTTAATTCAAAATTATTGCTTAAATAAGTACTTAAATTTTGAATCTGAAATTTGAATAATGAATAAAGAAAACAGAAGAACATATACCTTTGAATTATGAAAATGGAAGAGTACCGAATATATCATGGACTGTGAAAAAAAAAAGAAACAAATCAGTCTTGAAGGAATTGCAACCATATACTCCACAGATGCAAAGATGGTGAAACTTCATTTACTATTTCAGGCCTGTTGTCAGAAGGGACCAGTACTGAGAAAAAGGTATTATGCTGGGAAAGACAGAGGGCCAGCAAAAGAGAAAAAAATACTTACGAGATGAATTGATACATTCACTACAGCAATGGGTTTGAGCATAACAGAGGTAGGGGCGAGGGTGCAGAATCTGTTGTTCACAAAGTTGCTATGAGTGGTAGTCAGCTTCATGGTACCTAACAACGACTATATGCATGAGTTAATAAAACCTTGGCAAACATTTTTTCAAAATGGTTGCACTATCACACATTCTCCTTGTTTTTGTGTCCTGTTGAGTCAGAACCGACCGACCCATAGCTAATCCTCCACTGGGTTTTCAGAGGCAGTTAATTGTGTCAGAGGAGATTTCTTCCATAGAACAGCTGGTGGATATGAATCAGTATATGTCATATATAAAACTTGTATTGGTGAGAATATTTTAAGAAAGTGTTCAGGAGTAAACGTATAATACCAATGACTACTAGAAAGTTGTTGCTGCTGTTAAGTGCCATCGAGTCGCAGGCGACTCATAGCAACCCTATGAAGGAGAGTCCTTGATGCTTGGGTGCCTTTCATCCTCTCTCCAAGTTCATAGGGTTTCTGGAGGCAAGCTATTATGGAAGTGGATGCCACTCCTCCTTCCACACTAGAAAATAGCCAGTGAAATAAAAGAGATAATTCAATTCTTGCCTTTGGCTAATTGCAGATATGCCAACAAAATATATTGTTATGGCTGTCTAGTTGCCTGCAACTCATAGCAACTGTATGTACAACAACTTTGAAGCCTGACCTGCCCTGAGCAAGTCTCATTGACTCATACACACTTATCCCCATAGCCCCAGTTACCAGATTAACCTATCTCATCTGAGGTCTTCCCTCTCCTGCATTTTCTCTCCGTTCTTCTGAGCATGATGTCCTTCTCTAAGGATGGTTCTCTTTTGCCATGCACCCAAAGTATGTGATATGGAGTTTCAAAATCCTAGCTTCCAAGGAGAAACTTAGTTTCATCCTTTCCAAGACAGACCTATTCATTCTTGGCAGTTCATGGTATGTTCAAGACTCTTCTCCAGCACTGCAACTCAAAGACACCAATTCTTCTTCTGTCATCTTTGGTCATTCTCTAGCTCTCTGATGCATAACAAGTAATTGTGAAGTTCATGGTCTTGATCAAGCACACCTTAGTCTCTAGACTGACACTGTTGCTTCTCACTACTCTGGAGAGGTCTGGGTTTCATTGACTATGCTAAGGCATTTGACTGTGTGAATCACAACAAACTGTGGCTAACCTTGAAGAAAATGGGAATCCCAGAACACTTGATTGTGATTATGTGACACCTATACTTGGACCAGGATGCAATCCTTAGAACACAGCAAAGAAACACTGCATGGTTCCAAATCAGGAAAGGAGTGCATAAGGGATACGTTCTATCTCAATTTATTTTTTTTTTAGTCTATATGCCCAACAAATCACTTAGGAGGTTAGACTTTATGAGAAAAAATATGGCATCAGGATTGGGGAATATTCATCAATAAGCTGTGTTATGCAGATGACACAACCTTGCTTGCTGAAACTGAAGAGAATCTGATGTGCTTGCTGCAGAAGGCAAAGGACTGTTATCTTCAACATGAATTGAAGCTCACCATCAAGAAGACAAAGATTCTCACCACTGGGCCAATTGACAGCACCATGACAGATGGAGAAGAAATTGAGGTTGTTAACAATTACAGCTTGTCTGCTTCCACAATTAACACTCTTGGCACCAGTAAATAAAAAATGATTGCACTGGGAAAATTTATGCCTGCATATATAGCCCAGAATAACATAGCTCTTAAAAGAAAATTGTCAGATTTTGATGATAGTTGGTGGGCTTTCTCTTTTATCTTCCTTAAATTGCTGCTCTAATTACTTTAAATATGCAACAAAGATATCACTGAGTAATCAGAATGAGCCTGGGGCTCATTCTTATTTTATTATACATCTGATTTTCTATACACTAAGCCTGATAATTTTTAGTTGTTGCTGTTGTTGATAGGTGATAAGTTGAGTTTGATCCATAAGATTAAAATACAGACTTGAGGGAGAAGATGGTAACATTATGAACACTTGAAAAGTGACACTTTAAAAAAACAAACAAATTCTTATCTTCTACAGGAGTCTTGGTACATTATGAGCTGCTAACTAAAAGGTCAGCAGTTTAATCTACCAGTCATTTGATGGATAAATATGAGATAGTCTCTATAGATTACAGCCTTGGGAATCCAACAGAGAGTCAGACTCCATCTGACTGCTACAGTTTGTGTTTT
>NW_006399845.1:2894101-2897397 GCF_000299155.1 Elephantulus edwardii | reverse complement strand
AACAACAACAAGACATACTAAGATCTGAGATCCTCTGAACTTCTCTCCCTTCTTCCTGGAATGTTTTATTAAAGGTATATTACTAAAAGGAATAGGTAAATTAGGTAGAAGGCTGAGTAAAGAGGGTAAAAAGAAGGTAATTCATGTTCCAGAGCAGGGAGAAATCTTCCACCTACATTCTATCCACAAGGAGATAACATACAGGAGCAGTTTATTGGCCATCAGTGTAGCTAAGGAAGCAGAAGAGAGTCTACAAATTCTGTAATTAGAAGGGCCAAGGATTACTATCTACTTGTTCACTGCAGTGATTAGAAACAGAGATATCCTGGATGCCAACCCTGGTGACTAGGCAAAAATCACTGCAGAAATTCAAAAGAATCAATTATATACTGAAAAAACTCACAGTCTTCCTTAAACCTATAAAATTCCTAAACTGTAGCAGCCCAGTGGGATTCTTCTCTAGGAGACTCTCCTGCACATGTGGGGATTTCATTCTGTACTTTCTTCAGTAAACTTTGCTTAAGCTGGTTTCTTATTCCAGCTTGTGTGGTTTGTGAATTCATTTGTTGATATCCCGATGACAACCCCAAGAAAACAGTAACATCGCTGTCTTACCTTGTCACTTGAACCATATTTTATTCAAAGTTATCGTCTCAACTACATGACCTCTTCAATACTGTAAAATATGTTTAGTCCATTTCTGTGACTATTTTTTCCATAATTCTTTTCATAAAGTGATTTGTATTTTATTTTTAAATTACTCCAGAGTCTTTCATCTCCAATTAATATATAGGTATAATACTAGGATGAAGAAGTGTATTATGTACTGGAGTAACTAAGGAACTAGAACAGAGACTGCTAAGTAGCAAGTACTCAAAGTAAACTCAATAATAAATACTCAGTTTAAAACCAAGAAAGATATGCATAATGGCTGACTTCTTTCTCCATACCTCAAGAATTTCAATATTATAAAGAAGAATGTGGCATCAAGATACAAGAAAGTCTTCTTAGTTAGGCATATGAGAAAACCTTGCTAGATGAAAGTGAAGAAGATATGATGAAGTGCTTGTTATAGAAGATCAAAGACTACAGTCTTCAATATGGATTATATTTCAAAATCATGAAAACGAAAATCCTACCACTGGGACAATAGGCAACATAATGATAGATGGAGAAAAGATCAATATGTCAACAACTTGGTCTTACTAAAATCTATCAATCAGCACTTTTGGTACTATCAATCAAGGAATTAAAAAAGAAATTATTCTATTGGAAAGTCTGCTGTCTGGGACCTCTTCAAAAAGTTAAAGAAACTAATGTCAGCTTAAAGAATAAGGTATTCCTGATCCAAGCCTGGTATTTTTTTTAAATTACTTGTTATGCATCTTAGTGGGAAGGTGACTAGAGACGACAGAAGAATTGTTGTCTTTCAGTTGTGATGTTAGAGAAGAGTACAGAATATTCTATGGACTGACAAAGAAAAAATAAATCTGTCTTAGGGAAAATATCACCAGGATGCTCGTTGGAAGCAAAGGTGGTAAAGGTTCATTTCATATGCTTTAGGAATGTCTTTAGTAAGGGCTATACCATGGAGAAGGACATCATGCTGAGAAAGTTGGAGGGTCCATATTGGAGAGGAAGATACTATGCAAGATGAATTGACAAGGTGACTGCAATAACTGGCTCAAGGATATTGAGGATGGTGTGGAAGGCACAGGGTAGGTCAGAGTTTGGATTGCTGTTTATATGATTGATATGAGTCAGTCAGCGCAACAGCACAACAATAGAAATATCCCGTTCCTCACTTATTTTTGATATGTTGTTAAGTGGGAACAGTTTCTGCAGAGGAACATCATTTTTGGAAAAGTAGAGAGAGGGTCAGTAAAAAAGAAGACCCTCAATAAGATAAATCAACTTAGTGACTTCAAAAACAGACTCAACAATAATTGTGAAGAATTTGACAGCTTTTAGCTCTATTCTATGTAGTTGTTGTTATGTGTTGTCAGATTGCCTGTGACTCTTAGTGACCCTATATGTACAACAGCTCTGAAGCCTTCCCTATCCTGAGCCAGTCTTTGACACACCTACCCCTATAAAGTCATAAGGACATGGAATTGACAACAATAGCAAATAGGTCTCAGATTAATGGATTAAATAATATACAAAGTCATTTTATGTTATATCTAAATTATTATAAAACTAGGGCATATTTGTTGTGTACCTTGGAGTCAGACTGACCAATAGCTGTCCCTCTTGTGGATTTTTCAGAGGCAGTTAATCACATGAAATTAAGTGCAAAAGTGTAGTTGTTATTGTCATCATTATTAATATTTTTAAAAGAAATTTCATTATATGTTAACTTGAATCACAGTTGAGATTCAATAATATTTACCTATTGTATTAATTTTTGTTAAAAACTGAGTAGGTAATGTATGGGTTAGTACTCTAAAATCTAAGAAGTCTGGGAGATTTAAGAGAGAAGATTGTAAAGTCTAGCGCTCTGCCTTTTATGCAGCATGAGCTATATTTAGAAGCAGCTTCAACTGAAGGGCATTTCACCCTGTGCATTAAATGAGTTGGGCTTGTAGAACACATATATCTTTTGTGTAAGCCAGCCTAGAAACTAGGCTGTGACTCTAAGATACAATAAAATAGAATCTCAGAAATTGATATGCTATGCCCCAGCCAATTGCCATTGAATCAAAACCCCTCTTGACTTCTTCCCATCTCTCAGTTGCTAAGAGGGTCAAGCCTATCTCCAACATTTATATTTTGTCCCTTTTCTAGACTTCAAGAACTCTTTCTTTTGGTTAAAAAAAAAAGTCATGCCATATTTTTTTTATCTTTTCTTTATTTTAAGAACTTTTCTCTTAGTCAGCATAAAGAAAAATATGTCATAATATTATAATAACAACAAGGAAAATGTATTTTAGATTGAACCAGGTACTCAGGTAAGAGCTTCTGATTTATCTTATCACCCATTTATAAAAAAGACTTCATGAAGTCAGAATATTCTTTAGCTGCATTTTTTGGTTATTTTTTAATTGTGATCTTAGTGAAAGTTTATAGAAAGAATGGTTTTTAATAATTCATTGATATGCATTTTGAATTCACTTTATCTTATTCCAGATTATTAATAGTTATCCATATAATTTCTAACCATCCATTCTTTTCAGAGAGTCCTTTCTTCACTTATTCCAGTGTTGTTTGTTGTTGTTGTTATGTGCCATCGAGTCGTTTCCGACTCATAGCGACCCTATGCACAACAGCTCTAAACCCTGCTCTATCCTGCGCCA
>NW_006399845.1:2891383-2893526 GCF_000299155.1 Elephantulus edwardii | reverse complement strand
GCTGCAGTCCTTGACCCTTCGCAGCAAGTGCATGAGGTCCTCCTCAATTTCAGCAAGCAAGGTAGTTTTTATTATCTATCCATCCCTTTTCAGCCTTCCCTGACCCTTTGTCTATTCCATTTTTATTACAGTGATCTTATGCAGTATTTATCCTCTTGTAATGGAGATGTTTCACTCAATATAATGTCTTCCAGGCTCATTCACATTGTGTAGTGTTTTACAAGTTCATTTCCAAAGTTTCCAGAGCTGCATTTGTTTGTTGATGGGCACTTGAGCTGTTTCTATCTCTCTTCACTGTTGTGAATAGTGGTGCAATAAACCTAAACAACATCTGTTTGTGTCATGACTCTGACTTCTTTACAATATATTTCAAATAATGGGATAGCTGGGTCAAATGGTATTTCTATTTCCAACTTTTTTGAGAAAGTGTAGACTGCCTTCCATAGTGGTTGTATAATATTACAACCCCACCAGGAGTGTATGAGATTTCAAATTCTCTCCACATCCTTGGCAGCATTTGTTGTTTGCTGTCCTGAAAAACTTTGCTATTGTTGCTGAGGTGAAATATTCTCTCTTTGTTTTGATTTGTGTCTCTCTAATTACTAGGGATTTTGAATATTTCTTAATGTAATGTGTCTGTTGGTTATCTAATTTTTTTTCTTTAGTGCATTGTCTATTTGTACCTTCTGTTCATTTTGTGATTGGGTTATTTGGCTTTTATTTGTTGAGGTATAAAAGTAATTTTTAATTTTAAATATGAGACCCTAATCAGATATGTTATTGACCAATATCTTCTTTTTCTAGTCTGTGGGCTTTCTTTGTACTCTATTGGAGAAGTTTTTTGATGTGCATAAGGATTTGATTTTTACAAGGATTTATCTATTTTATCTTCACCTGCTTGTAGGTTTTTCGTTATGCTTGGTAATCTATGCTATAGACTAGGGCTTCTAGAGTTGTTCCTGGTTTTTCTCTGATGGTCTTTATGCTGTTGTGGTTGTTGCTATGTGCCATCCAGTCACCTGCGACTATAGTGACCCTATGTACAGCAGCTCTGAATCTTGCTCTGTCCTAAGCCACTCTCACTAACTCAGACACATCTCCCCCCCATTACCCCAGCTCCTATATCAATCCATCTCATCAGGGATCTCCTTCTCCTGTGCTGTCCCTCCACCCTTCCAAGTGTGATATCCTCCAAAGACCAGTTTCTCTTGGCCACATGCCCAAAGTATGTGAGATAGAGCTTCAAAATCCTAGTCTTCAAGGAGAGACTTGGTTCCACCCTCTCCAAGACAGACTTGTTTTCTTGGCAGTCCATGGTATGTTCAATACTCTTCTCCAGTACTATAGTTCAAACGCATATATTCAACTTTATAATCTTTGATTTTACCCCTAGCTCCCTGATCCATCTTGTGTTTGTTTTTGTGTATGGTGTAAGGTGTGGATTTTACTTCAGTTTTCAACAGAATATTGTCCAATTTTTCCAGCACCGTTTGTTAAAGAGCCTTTCATTTTCCTAGTTAATTGATTTTACCTCCTTTTCAAAGATTAGTTGAGCATAGATAGATGAGGGAATTCCTGAGTTTTTAATTCTATTCCACTGATCGATGTGTTTATCACTATAGCAATGCCAATCTTTCTTGATTATTACAGTGGTGTAGTAGTTTTTGAAGCCAGGGAGTGTGATGTTTCTTATTTTGCTTTTCTTTCAGTAGTGGTTTGCTGGCCTCGTGGCAAGAAGCTACACTGCAATCCTAAAGGCACACAGTTTGAGGCCACCAGTTGCTCTGTGGAAGAAGGATGGTCAATTGCCTCCTGTGTGATTAATTGCCTCTGAAAACATGCCAGAGTTGTTTCAATTTTACAGTACACAAGAACAAGTGCTTTGCTAATTCAAAGTCTCTTTCCTTTTTAGATAAAATTAGAAATTGCTTTTTACTTCCCTGTGAAGATTAGTGTCTGCATTGGGATTCCATTTAATTAATAGATTGGTTTTGGTAGAACTGTCATTTTCACAATACTGGATCTTCCTATCCACAAAGATGGCATTTTTCTTCCATTTCCCTCTTTTTTTATTTGTTTGTTTGTTTCTTGCAGCAGAGTTTTGTATTTTTTTAATAGATCTTTTGCATCTCCTGTTAGATTC
>NW_006399845.1:2867663-2890754 GCF_000299155.1 Elephantulus edwardii | reverse complement strand
TGCATACTGGAGAAAAAAGAATACATATTGGGATTCTAAGACTCATTTTATGTCTTTGAAATTGAATTGGTTAACTATATGATTTAATAATTTAGCATTTTTGTTGAGTTTCTTTCTAGTCATCATATCTTTCCTTGAAAGTGCTGTATTGAGGTCTCCTACTAGTACTGATTTTTACTTTTTAATCCAATTGGCTTTTCTTATTCTCTTCACTGGTGTATTTAAACCATTCACGTTAAATGTAATTATCAAGAGTCAGTTATATCACTATCATTTTGTTGGATTCTTTTTTTGTGTTGTTACTGATGACTTTGCTTTTCCAACTTTTCTTTGACATCTTAGTGAGAAGGACTCCCTTTAATTTTTCTTGCAACATTGGTCTTGTTTTCACAAACTCCCTTATTTTCTACTTTTCTGAGAATGTCCTGAACTTTCCTTGATATTTAATGGACAGTTGTACTTGGTGCAGTAGTCTCATTTGGCAGTTATGTTTTTTTATAATGTTTGATATATACCATTCCATTTTCTGTGATCTTCCTTATTCATTGTTCAACTTCCATGTGCATGTAAGATAACTGAAAATATTATGGCATGATTAATATATATCTTCATCTTCAAAATCTTATGCTTATTTTAATTATACTTTAAAGAAAACTTTTGCAGTAGATTTGCTGATTCAATAAACCACTTCATGTGGTGAGTGCTGCTTTCATAGGCATTGATGTGAGACCCAGTAAAATGAAATTAATCCTTGACAAATTTCAGTCTTTTTTTGTATATCATAATGTTGCTTATTGGTACAGTTAAAATAATTCTTTTTTATTTATATGAAGGTATAATACATAGTTAAAGATACAATCTTTGTTTTCCATCATTAACAGCATCAATTGGTCTTTAATTTTACAAAGAAAGGTTATAACATTTGTATATCACAGGTTGTTACTGAATATAATTTTAATCCTGATCCTGAATTATTCTCCATATATATTTCCTCTTCTCACATTATTTGCTCAACCTACAGACTGAGCAAATTTGTTATTGTTGTTGTGTGCTCTTAAGTCATAATCGACTCATAGTTAATCCTCCAGTGCATTTTCAGAGGCAGTGAATTGTAAAATAAAAATATTGCTTTTTAAAATTAATTGAGATAAATATCTTTTCAGTATTCTCTGCTTTCAGCCAAAATCCACCTCTTGATCCATGTTCTCTTCTGTTTTTAACTAGGGTTTTTTATGTACTTCTCAGTCATTTTGAACTACCTCCAACATACTTTTACTTAACTTTGAAAGTAATGATAGTGTTGCTAGTTGTCCTCCAGTGTCAGCTCCAATTCACAGTAACCATATGAGCAACAGAAAGAAAATCTGATTCTGTGACATTCTTGCAATCTCTGATGTGCTTACTAATTATCCTGTGTCAATCCATGTTCTTGAAAGCCTTCTTCATTTCTGTTGACCTTATAGTTTATATGTTATTGTTATGTGCAGTCAAGTCACCTGCATCCCTGTGTACAACAGCTCTGAAGCCTGCCCAATCCTCAGCCATTCGTACTGACTTTGACATACATACCCTCATTACCCCGGTAACTGTATCAGTCCATCTTATTGGAAGTCTTCCTCTCCTGTACTGTCCCTTAACCCTTCCAAGCATGATGTACTTCTCTCTCCTGGCCATGTGCCCAAAGTATGTGAAATGGATCTTCAAAATCCTAGTCTGCAAGGAGGAACATTTTCACCTTATCCAAGACAGATATATTTGTTTTCTTGATGTTACATGGTATGGTCAAGACTCTTCTCCAGCACCACAACTCAAAGGCATCAATTCTTCTGTCATCCTTAATCAGCTTTCTGATGAATAGAAAGTAATTGCAAAGATCACAGACTGTATCAGGTGCACTTTAGTCTCTTGACTGATATTGTTGCTTCTCAGTACTCTGGAGAGGTCCCTGACAGCAGATTTTTCACAGTGTGATTCATCCTTTGATTTCCTGACTGCTGGTGCCAAGAGTGTTGATTGTGGAGCCGAGAAAGCTATAATTATTAATAACCTCAAACTCTTCTCCTTCTATTGTGATTCAGTCAATTGGTCCAGTGGCGAGAATGTTTGTTTTCTTGATGTTGAGCTTCAATCTGTATTGAAGACTCCAGTCCTCGATCTTCTGCAGCAAGCACTTCAGGTTCTCCTCAGTTTCAGCAAGCAAGTTTGCGTCATCTGTATAATGTGTATTGTTGATGAGTTTTCCTCCAATCTTGATGACACTTAGTGTGATGTTTTTCTCCAAGGACTAGTCTCTCTTGATATCATGATATTAATACAAATGTTCAGTAGTTTATTCATTCTCTTTCATTAAGTTTCTTTGGAATGAATAGAGCTATGTTTCTCTTATGTTTTCATCAGGATTGGTGGAAGATCTATCAGCAATTTGCATTATGCAGATGACACAACCCTGCTTGCTGAAACTAAGGAGGACCTGAGCACTTGCTACAGAGGGTTAAGGACTGCAGCCTTCAATATGGATTGAGGCTCAATGTCAAGAAGACAAAGATTCTCACCACTGGACCAATTGGCAGCATCAGGATGGATGGTGAAGAGATTGAGATTGTTCACAGCTTTAGTTTGCTTGGCTCCACAATCAACACTCTTGACACCAGCACCCAGAAAATTAAAAGACGTATTACAATGGGAAAGTCTGCTGTTAGGGACCTCTCTAAAGTACTGAAAAGCAAAGGTGTCTCTCTGGAGACTAAAGTGCGTCTGATACAGGCCATGGTCTTTGCAATCACCAGTTATGCATCAGAGAGCTGGACAATAACTAGGGAGGATAGAAGAAGAATTGATGCTTTTGAGTTTTGGTGTTGGAGAAGAGTATTTAGGGTACCATGGACATCTGAGAAAAGAAACAGATTCATCTTGGAGAGGGTTAAACCAGGCTGCTCCTTGGAGGCAAGGATTCTGAAACTTCGTCTGACATACTTTGGTCATGTTATAAGGAGAGACCAGTCCTTGGAGAAAGACATCATGCTTGGGAGGGTGGAGGGCAGGAGCAGGAGGGGAAGGCCCTCTAGAAAATGGATTGATTCCCTGACTGGGGTAATCGGGATGAGTGTGTTGGAAATAATGAGATTGGCACAGGACAGAACAGAGTTTAGGGCTATTGTACATAGGGTCACTATGAGTCGCAAGCGACTCAATGGCACATAACAACAACAACAACAACAACAACAACATGTTTCTTTTACAGTCAAAGGGTCAAGCTATACTCTTTTAAAATTCTTGCCATAGAGGAGTGAGCACTTTCAGCATTGCACTTGTGGAAAATTTTCATTTATATCCCATCAATTCTTAGAATAGTGCATTGCTATGGTATTCATGCAGCTTGAATTTGCCCTTTAAACTTCTTGATGATGTTTTACCTCCTGAAATGATTGCATATAAATTATTTTTTGACACAATGATTTTGTACTCCTTTCTGTTGAGACTGCTTGTGTTTTCAATATTTTGCTAGTAGACTCCTTTGGTGTTGGCACTCAAGACTTAGATTTTTCTTCAGCTCTTTCCATTTGAGATATGAAAACTGATTATTCTCTTTGATCATCTAATTTCTTTATGGTATTTTATACATGTCATTAAGTTACTGTTGTTGTTATGTGCCATCAAGTCACCTGCGACTCACAGCAACACTTCTAAACCCTACTCCTTCCTGTGCCAATCTTATTGTCTCTGACTCATCTACTCCCATTACCCCAGTCACTGAATCAATCCATCTCACTGAGGGTCTTCCTCTCTTGCACTATCCCTCTGCACTACATTTCTTTATGATATTTTCTTTAATATTGAAATATTTTCTGCAGCTCCTTTCATAATTTCTTTATTTTACTTTAGCTATTTTGTGTTCTTGATCAAATTTCAGTATCTTCTGACATTCCTTTTCATCTTTTCCTTTTGTTGTTGTGTACCAGTGTGTTGAAACAGACTCGTAAATGACTCTCCAGCAGGTTTATCAAGGCTGTTAATCTCATAGAAGGAATTGCCCATCTTTCACAGAGCAGCTGGTGGACTCATAAAGCACATCCCTTCGGATTGCAGTGGAGCTTCTTAGCCTCCAGTCTTTTTAACTGACAACTTTCTTTCTTCATTTATAATGTTCTTCTTGTCACTTCACAATCCATCTGGTCTTCAATCACTAGTTTTCAATGAATAATATATATTCTTGAGATAATCTCCTAATTCAGATGGGATATACTCTAATTTGTATTTTGGCTGTTGTGAATTTTTATTTTCATTTTCTTCAACTTTAACTTGAACTTGCATATGAGCAAGTTGGTCTTATTCATAACAGTTCCTGTCCTTGTTTTGAATGATGATTTTGAGCTTTCCCCTTGTCTTTTGACAGAGCTGTAGTGGATTTGTTTGCTATGTAGTTCATCTGCTGAGTGTAGTTAGTTGTTGTTTATGTTGCGTAGAGACCATTAAAATTATTAAGTTGTTAATCCTGAAAATTTTATCATATGATCTACAGTGCTATTACTGTCTTCAAGACCAAATTCTCCTAGTACTGAATCTCCCTTGCTCAAATGTGTGGTGTGTGTGTATACACTTTACATATATTTGCATATATTTATATATACAGTGTCTCTTACATAGATGTTCTTATGTGTCTTTTGATTGTCTCAACTGTTTTTCTCATTTAATGCATCTTGAGTGGTGTCCCACAGGGTGAAATGTTCTTTGAAAACATGTATTTAATGTATTTTATGCTGTACCGTTGTGTGTAAATAAAACAATCATTTTCTTAAAACAAACAAACAAAAAATATTAAAAAAACTACTGTGAATAAACAAACGTTTTCCATAATCTTTGACTCCAGAGGTTCTGTAAGATTGGATCATGGACTCTTTATTTGCTTTCTGTTCTGAGGCTGGGTGAGCCTGTGCTATTCTCATTCTCACTGACCCTTTCAGAGAGATGTTCTTAGCCTTGTGCCTCAGTGTTCTATTTTCTGCTCTATATACAGGTATACAGTTCAAATCAGCCACCTACACCTTGTGAGAAATAAGAGCAAACTCCTCCTGTGGACTTTACTAACCTGTAAATTATCTAGAGGGTCAACTATGAGTCTATTGCAGCTCAGTGTTACACAACAACATTCCATTAATGGGAACATTTAGATTCAGAAAATTCCTTCTATGGGATTTGGTTTTCTCTAAGTTTAGCTTCAGAATTATGTCACTGAAGATCACATTTTAAATACTGAAAGATAACCTCTTCATTCTAACCTTGTTAGTTTTACTTCTATATAACCTCATATCTTTAGAATTCTGGCTTACTAAAATTACAAAATAGATTCCATTAGATTTTGACATTTCCTCATATTAAATTCCAATTATTCTTCCCATGGCTATGTAAATATTTTTTATTTACTTTTCCCCCAAATTTATTCTGTGGGCAAAATATTGCATGATGCAGAAAGCATCAAAAGAAGGTGGGAAAAAATCCACAGATTCAAGTGTATCACAAAACATTTGTGAATGTTGAACCATTTAAAACAGTAGAATATGATTTAAAAAAAAATGGTCCTGAACAAATAAGTTTATGTTTCACTAAAAACATTGGAAAAAATATGGTTCTAGAATTGATGGAATACAAATTAACGTGTTTCAAATGCAGTCGTGATGTGCTTGCTAGTATAAGTCAAGGCATTTGTTAGACAATTATCTGGTTAACAAACTGGAAGAGATACATTTTAATACTTTTTCTTTTATAACAGATCTAAGAGAATGACATAATTTATCAATCAATATTATTAATATTACATACAAGTAAAATCTTTCTGAAGATTCTTTTTTTAAAAAAAACTGAAACAGACATTTGCAGAAAATTGTCAAAAATACAAGTGGATTCAGATGAGGCCATGGTATGAGAAATAACATTATTGATTTCAGATGGATCTTAGCTAAAAGCAGAGAATATCACAAAGATGCTTACTATTGTTTTATAAATTATGCAAACCTTAGACTGTGTGGATCATAATAAATTATGGATAACATTGGCAAGCATAGGAATCTAAAAACTTTAATTATGCTCGAGCTTTGTCCATAGACCATGAAGAAGCTATTCCAACAGAACAAGAAGATATTATATGGTTTGACATCAGGAAAGATGTTTGTCGGGGAAGTATCTTTTCTCCATACTTACTCCATATGTGTATTGAGCAAGTACTATATGAAGAAAAACATAGCATCAGATGTGGAGAACAAATTTGGAGTTATTGATAACTTATGTTATATAGATGACACAATGTGGCTTTCAGAAAGTGAAGAAGGCTTAAAGTACATACTGATAAAAGAGTATCAGATACTACTACTGGTATGCATTGCATTTCAATATCAAGAAAACAAAGCTATCCTCATAGTGGACTAATGAACAACTTAAAGATAGGCAGAGAAAAGAATGAAGCTGTCAATGATTTCATTTTACTTGGATTTACAATGAAAATTGATGGTAATGGCAATCACTAACTTAAAAGAAGTGCTGCACGGGGCAAATCTGCTGCCAAAGATCTCTTTAAAGGCTGAAGAGCAAGAATGTGCATTTAAAGACTAAAATGTGTGTGACTCAACCAAGGTATTTTCAATTGCTTTGTATGCGTGTGAAAGTTGCACAATAAAAAAAGAAAATCAAAGAAGACTGTTGAATTGTGGTGCTGGTGAACAGTATTAATTATCTCATGGACTATTGAAAGATCAATCAGATATGTCTTGGAGAAAGTGTAATCAGAGTACCTCTGAGAGATAAAGAGGGTGACACTCTATCTTGTATATTTTGTCTATATTATCAGAGTCTCCAATCTTTGGAAAAAAGAGACCCTTTTAAGAAAGGCCGAAAGCATCTCAAAGAAAAGACCCTCAGCAAAATTAACACAGCACCTGCAATGGTGGATGTGAGTGTGGTAAAGATTGTGAGAACAGGACAAGCTTTTAATTTGCTGTTCATTGAGTCTCTTTGAGTAATAAGCACTGCAATACAATCTAGAAACAACAATATAACTACTATATCTGTACCATTAATTCATTGTAGGTTTTTTCCTACAAATATTTATTATGCATGTAGTATATGACAATTGTGTCAAAAACTTCGTATTTATCAAGCATTAAAGGAACAAACACAAATAGTGGTTAAAAAACCAAGTTTTAAATGGAGTCATCTGAAGCAAATATATTTCTTGGGTTTCTCATTCTCCTTATCTTATAATTATATGGTTATGTTTAGTGCAATCTAGTGACAGAGATGCAAAAAAGCTAACAAAATCTGAAAGCCCTTTTTGTTGTTATGATGTGACTGGCACAGTCATTTTTTTTATGCTCACTACTACTAACTAAAGAAATCACAATGAAGAAGCTCAAAATCAAGGGACAAGTACGTAAACTTTACCCATGGATTAAATTATTGAAAGAGAAATGTAGAGTGGATATGCAGAATTTAACCCCAAAATTAAATTTTGCTCAAAAACCAAAATGATGGAGAATTTTATGATGAAGTGTCCTATTTAATACAGAGTCTTTAGAATAAGACAGCATTGAGATAGAGATGATGGGGGAAAGATAACCATTTAAGAGAGAATTTAAAAACATTTCTAGTAAAAGATTGCATAAGGAAATATAGTTTAGAGTTGTCAGCTCAAGGGTAGAACATCAGAATGAAGCACAATCAAAGAAATTAAAGATGTAGGCAAAAGTTAGAAGATTTGTAAGACTATGCAGCACAAATTAAGATTGAATACTTTTTTTTTTTAGCCAAAAGAGCCAATGGATTCTAAGCAGATAGACATCATTATATGGTCAGTGTTTTTGGATCATACTTTTTTACTGTATGGGAAATTAATTTTAGGGAACAAGAAAAGAAGCATGGAGAAATACGTGATGGAAATGATATTGATGAAGGACAATAGATTTTAGTAAACTCATAAATTTCTTAGGCAGTAACAGTTTATATAAAGGGAAGTGTGGTATTCATATGACATACTTTGGAGTTAGAGTCATTAGGCCTACTTGAGAATGGAATTGGATGTGCTTATAAGAATGGAGGGAAAGAAAACAATTTCAATTTAAAACTGATAATTAATAAATAATTGTTGTTTTCTACATATAAATTCTTAATAATATACTGTTGTTATGTACTGTCGAGTGAGAACCTACTCATAGCTGACTATCCAGTAGGTTTTCAGAGGCAGTAAATTGCTCAGCAGGTTATCCATCTTTCTCTGCACAACAACTGGTGGATATGAATGATGTTCTCTTTTGTCAACAGCACAGCTCCTTACCATAAGGCTATCAGAGCTCCCTTAATAATGTTCCAAAAGAGTAATATTAAAATATCTTTCCTAGAAAATTTGGAATCTATGAAATAATTTCTATCAGTTTTATTATAATTCTTTGAAGAAGAGAACATACCAATTAGTTTTGGCTTTATATTTTTATTATAATGGTCTACTTCCAGAGACATGAGCCAAATTTTTAGACCATGAGAATAAGAAGAAAAGCTGAAGGTGCTAAAGGTGTTAGTATTGACTCATTTATTCACATATACAAGACTTGCTTCTTGCATCTTGACATTGTTTTGGGCTAATTTTCAGCTAAAATACTGTTGTAATTGATTTATCATAGAAAATCTCAGATAAGAAATGCTAAGAGAAATTTGCTAGTGACATTGTCAGAAACATGGGGTTTGGTTTTGTTTCACATGAGATCTTCAAAAGAAAACATTTGGCCAATTTTTCAATATGTAGTTTGGATTAAAGAAGCTACAAATGGTGAAATGTCCTTCAGAAGGTTGTAAGGAAACATTAATGTTAAAATAATATCAGTTATTATTTATTCTATCACAGTTATACCATTTTAGTGGAAATATACATATCATATATATATATACCAAATAATGTAGCCCTAATGAGCTCGAGGCAGCAATGAGAAACTATGAACAGATGGGAAAGGGTGTACAAAAAGCCAGTATTTATTCACTCTGGCACAAAGGTTTAATGGCCCAAATTAAAAATTAAACACAAGATTAAGGAGAGGAAAAGATACATCAAAATGCCTTTAATGGTAAATAAAAAATACAAAGAAGTCACAAAGGTTAGCAAGAAGTTAATAAATTCCCATGGCTGCTGTTGGCTTACCTTCCTGGTTGTAAAAGTCTTTAAGCAGCAAATGCCAACTATACATTTCAACTAAAATCCATTAGTATATATCTTCTGCAACGTATACTTAGAGATTTATAAAATTTGACATTCTGTAATTACATGCTATATTGTAATGTAATATATTGCTATGTAACAGCAAGCTGGAACTCATAACTGACCCTTCAGTAGGTTTCCAGAGGCAGTAAATTGTATGGAAGAAGACCTTTCTCTCAACAAAGCAGTTGGTGGATTTGAACTGAAAAGTCTTTGAGTTGCCAGCATAACTCCTTATGACAGGCTACGAGAGTTCCCTTTTTAATGTAATTGTTGTTGAGTGCCATTGAATCAGAGCTGACCCATAGCCGACCCTCCAGCAGGTTTTCGGAGGTAGATGATTAACTGTATGGCAGGAGATTGCCCATCCTTCGTCCTTGAAGCAACTGGTGGATTCAAACCACATGCTTTTAGGACTGCAGCACAGCTTCTTGCCACCAGTTATAATTAAATTAAATTAAGACCTGGTAGGCAAGCCATTGTGATTAAAAGTTGTTTGAGTGTGAAGACTAATTTGCTAGTAGAGTTACAAACTATATTGTCAAATTGTTGTTTGAAGAGACCATTGTTCTAATTAGTACAGCACTTGTCTATCACTTTGCTGTACTGAGATAACTTGTGAGTTGCTGTACTGAGGTAACTGTAGGTGTTGTGATACTGAAAGTTGTCACACTAGTGTATCAAATGCTAAAAGGGTTGGCAATGGTGGTCAAGTATTAGTAGAAGTCCCAGATTAATACAGACTAGGAAGCAGACATGGCCATCCATTTCTTAAATAAACAGGACTCTGAAAACCCTATGAACAGTAGAGGAATGTGGATAGTTGTAGTAGCAGTGGTGGAGCCCAGACTGGAAGTCAGTCAAAATGATGAAAAATAATGACAAACATCAATTAATAATTGGAAGTTGGAATATATGCAGCTTGAATATTGAAAGACCATAAATTGTTAAAAATGAAATTAAATTCATGAACGTTGGCCACTTGGAGTCAGAAAATCATGTGCTGTAATATGCTGGGAATGAAAAACAGAAGAATGGTGCTTCATTCATAGTAAAATAGTAAATTTCAAATTCTATACTGAAGTACGAAGTTGTGAGTGATAGGATACAAGGAAGACTTGTTAATATTATTTTTCAAATGTATATCGTACAGCTAGAGTGAAAGAGGTAGAAACTGAAAAATTTTACTAAATCTTGCAGTGCAAAATTGATTGAACAATCTGTCAAGATGTGACTAGAATGCAAAAGTTGGAAATAGTGAAGAAGGGATAGTAGTTGAAAAATATGATCTTGGTGGTAGAAATGAAGATGAAACTAGAAATAACCGAATTTTGTATTTACCACAAATACTATTAAAAAGACACAAACGGTGACTTTACACATGCATCTCTCACCTGATTGGTTGCATAGGAATCAGCTTGACTACATCTGTGGAAGGAAGCACAAAAGTAATCCATGATGGACTATGGGTCAGACGGTAAATTTCTCATGTGCAAGTTCACATTGAGGCTAAAGACAATTAATATAATCCCACTAGAATAAAAATATTATTTTTAATCTATTCCATCTGAATCTCAAGATCATTTTAAGAAAACGTTTGAAGCACTGAACACCAGTGATGAAAGATGATAAAAAAGATATCTTCCATGAAGAGGGTAACATGTCATTACAAAGACAGATGAGAAAGAAAAAAGTGAAATGGCTGTCAGGAGAGACTCTAAAAGTTGCACTAGGGTGTCAAGAAGCCAAAATAAAGGGACAACATGCTGAAATAAAAGAGCTGAACAGAACATTTCAAAGGGCAGCTTGAGAACACAAAGCAAAGTATAATGGAATGTGCAGAACTGAAATTGGAGAATAAATAAGAACTTGCTCTGCATTTCTCAAGCTGTTCTTGTTGTTATGTGCTGGTGAGTTGCTTGCATCTCATAGCGACCCTAAGTGCAACAGCCCTGAACCCTGCTCTATGCTGTGCCAATCTCACTGTCTCTGACACTCCTACCCCGACTACCCCAGTCTACCCAGTCCATCATTTCCTCTCTTGCACTGTCCTTCCACCCTCCCAAGCATTATGTCCTTCGCCAAGGATTGGTCCCTCCTTGTAACATGTCCAAAATATGTCAGATGAAGCTTCAGAATCTTTGCCTCAAAGGAGCCGCCTGGTTTAACCTTCTCCAGGATGAACATGTTTGTTTTCTTAGCAGTCCATGTTATATTCAGTACTCTTCTCCAACACCAAAGCTCAAAGGCATCAATTCTCCTTCTATCCTCCCTAGTCATCGTCCAATTTTCTGTTGCATAGCAAGTGATTGTAAAGACCATGTATCTGATACAGAGCTGGATAATGACTATGGAGGATAGAAGAATAATTGATGCCTTTGAGTGGTGGTGCTGGAGAAGAGTCTTGAGTATTCCATGAACTGCCAAGGAGACACATAGATGTGCTTTGGAGAGGAGGAACCAACTTTCTCCTTGGAGACCCCAGATGAGATAGATTGATACAGTAACTAGGGCAATGGGGGTAGATGTATTTGAGTCAATGAGACTGGCATGAGGTCACTATGAGTACAGACAACTTGACAGCACCTAGCAACAACAACAACATAGCCTGGGTCAGGCGCATCTTAGTCTCTAGATTGATATTGCTGCTTCTCAGTACTCAGGAGAGGTCCAAGACAGCAGAATTTCTCAGTGAAATTCGTCTTTTGATTTCTAACTGCTAGTGCCAAGAGTATTGATTGTGGATCCAAGCAAGATGTAATTCTTCATAACCTCAATCTCTTCTCCATCTACCAGCGTACTGCTGATTGGCCCAGTGTGAAGATATTTGTCTTCTTGATGTTGAACTTCAATCCCTTAAAGACTATAGTCCTTTACATTCTGCAGCAAGCACATCAAGTCCTCCTCACTTTGGACAAGCAAGGTTGTGTCATCTGCTCAATGTAGGTTGTTTTATGAGTCTTTCTCCAATCCTGATGGCATATTCTTCCTCATAAAGCCAGCCTCCTGAATCTTTTCTGCATATAGATGGAAAAAGTATGGAGACAGGACACCTCTGACACACTCCTCTCCTGATTTTTAACCACGCAGTTTTTTCCTTGCTCTGTTCTAAGGTCTGTTTCCTGATCTAAGCACAAGTTTCACGTGAACACAATCAAGTGTTCTGGGATTCCCATTCTCCTCAAGGTTAGCCACAAAAGGCTTTTATTTCTCCACTTAACTGATTTCTTCTCCTTGTCAAAAATCTGTTGACCAGAGATAGAAGAACTGATTTCTGAGTTCTCTGTTCTATTCCATTGATCTGTGTCTGTCACTGTACCAGTAATATTCTGTATTGAACACTATCACTGTGTAGTATGATTTGACATCAGGGAATGAGATGCCTTCTACCTTGTTTCTCTTTTTCAGGAGTACTTTGCTTATTCCAGGTGTCTTTCCATTTAAGATGAAATTGAAAATAGCCTTTTCAAATCTAGTTAAAAGATAAAATTGAGATTGCTTTGAACTTGTAAATTTCCTTCGGTAGAATTGTCATTTTCACAATTTAGTCTTCTTATCCAAGAGCATGGTATTTTCTTCCATTTCTCCTTGTTTCTTTTGGTTTCTTATAGTAAAGTTTTGTAATTTTCTTTGAATAAGATTTTTGTGCTTCCAGTTTTATTTACTCCCAATTATTTAATCTTATGTTTAGGTATTGTAATGTTTTGTGTGTTTGTTTGTTTGTTTTTCTCCTTAGCGCCATTTCTGTATTTTCTTTGTCACTTCAGAGAAATACAATTGATTTTTATATGTTGATTTTGTATCCTGGCACTTTGCTGATTTGGTCGAGTATGTCTACTAGTTTTCTTACTGAATCTTTAGGGTTTTCTAAGTATATAATCTGTAGATAGAGACCATTTTATCTCCTCTTTGCCAATTTTGATACCTCTTATTTCTTTCTCTTGTCTTATTTCTATTGTTAAGACTTCCAATGCAATATTGAATAGGAAAGGTAATAATGGATTTCCCTGCCTAGTTTCTAATCTCAAAGGAAATGCCCTTAATCCCTCTCCATTGAAAACATCGTTGGCTCTTGGTTTTGTGTATATCCTTTTTATGACGTTGAGGATATTTCCCTCTATTTCTATTTTGCTGAGTATTTTAATCAGTAAAGTGTGTTGGATTTTGTCAAACGTCTTTTGTGCATCAATTGATAGGATCACATGATTCTTACTCTTTGCTTTGTTAATATGATAAATTACACTAATTATTTTTCTTATGTTGAATCATCCTTGCATACCTGTTATGAATTCCACTTGGTCATGGTGATTTGACATTTTTTTTATGTACTGTTGGATTCTATTGATCAGAATTCAGTTGAGAATTTTTGTATCTAGGTTCATGAATGATATCACCCTAGAGTTTTCTATTTTGGTCCTGTCTTTACCTGACTTTGTAAGGGTATGTTTGCTTCATAGGAAAAAGTCTGGGAGAATTCCATCTTTTTCTATTTTCTGAAATACTTTATGTAGAATTGGTGACAGCTCTTCTCTGAATGCTTGATAAAATTCAACCATCTAGTTCAGGGCTTTCTTTTGTAAGAAATTGTTTTATTACCTGTTCAATTCCTTCTTTTGTAATGAGTTTGTTCAGGTGTTCTACTTCAGTTTCTGTCAGTTTAGGTAGGTTGTGAGTTTCGAAATATTTGTTCATTTCTTCTAGGTTTTTATATTTCTTTGAGTATAGTTTTTCCATAATGTTTTATTGTTAACCCTTTTAATTTTAGCTGGTTCTGTTGTGACATTGCCCTTTCATCTCTTATTCAGATTATTTGTGTCTTTTCTTTCTTTTCCTTTTTTAGTTTTGCTAGTTGTTGTTGTTATGTGCCGTCAAGACGTTTGTGACTCATAGCGACCCTATGTACAACAGCCCTAAACCCTGCTCTATCCTGTGCCAATCGCATTGCCTCTGACACACCCATCCCGATTACCCCAGTCACTGAATCAATCCACCTCATGGAGGGTCTTCCCCGCCTGTGCTGTCCCTCCACCCTACCAAGCATGATGTCCCTCTCCAAGGACCTGTCTCTCCTTACAACATGTCCAAAGTATGTCAGATGAAGCCCCAGAATCCTTACCTCCAAGAAGTAGCCTGGCTTAACCCTCTCCAGAATGAATCTGTTTGTTTTCTTGGCAGTCCAGGGTACATTCAACATTCGTCTCCAGCACCACAGCTCAAAGGCATCAATTTTCCTTCTACCGTCCCTAGTCATTGTCCAATTCTCTGATGCATTAACAAGTGACTGCAAAGACCATGGCCTGTATCAGGGACACTTTAGTCTGCAGAGAGACACCGTTGCTCTTGAGCACTTTAGAGAGGTCCCTAACAGCAGACTTTGCCATCGCAATACATTTTTTTGATTTCCTGGCTGCTGGTGCCAAGAGTGTTGCCGAGCAAACTGAAGCTGTGAACAATCTCAATCTCTTTGCCATCCATCCTGATGCTACCAATTGGTCCAGAGGTGAGACTCTTTGTCTTCTTGACATTGAGCCTCAATCCATACTGAAGGCTGCAGTCCTTGACCCTTCGTAGCAAGTGCATGAGGTCCTCCTCAGTTTCAGCAAGCAGAGTTGTGTCATCTGCATAACGTAGATTGTTAATAGATCTTCCACCAATCCTGACGTCACACTTCTCTTCATAAAGCCCAACCTCTCAGATAATCTGCTCTGCATACAGGTTGAAACGGTATGGAGATAGGATACATCTCTGGATTACCCCCTTCCCAATTTTGAACCATGCAGTGTTTCTAAATTTTATTGACCTTTTAGAAGAACCAACCCCTTGGTCTTGTTTTGATTTCAACGTTTTTTTATTTTTTCCTATTCTCTATTTCATTTATTTTTGCCATGATGGAGATGTAGGGTTAAAGAATCAATTATCATTTTTTTCCCTTTTGATGTGGTTTCTTATTTCTATAAATTTACTTTTAATTACTGCTTAAGCACTTCCCAGAGGTTTGAGTAAGTTGTGTTTTCTTTGCAATTTATTTTCAAGAAATATTATTATTTCGTTTTTTTATGTCTTATGGTATCCACTCATGTTCAAATAGGGTGTTGTTAAGCTTCCAAATAGAAGGGGGTTTTTTTTCTCCTTTATCTTCTTAAAATTAATTTCTAATTTTGTAGCATTATGGTCTGAGAAAATGTTTTGTATTATTATTATGTTTTTTTAAATTTATTGATGCTTGTTTTGGGACCTAATATATGATCTATTATGAAAAGTGTTCCATTGCTATTGGAGAAGAAGGTATATTGTGCTTTGGGGGGAATTAATTAGCCTGTATATATCTATGAGATCAAGTGATGATATTTTTGTTTTCTTGATGTTGAGCTGTGATTCATATCAAATGTCACAATCTTGGGTCTTCTGCAGCAAGTGTTTTAAATCCTACTAACTTTCAATAAACAAGATTGTGTCATCTGTGTAATGCAGGTTGTTGATGACTCTTCCTCAGGTCTTGATGCCACATTCTTCTCTGTAAAGTCCAGCTTCTTGAATGATTTGCTCAGCAGACAGATTGAATAGGTATGGGAAAAGGATACTGCCCTGATACACATCTTTCTTGATTTTAAATCATGCACTGTTCCCTCGTTCTGTTCAGACAACAGTTTCTTGGATTAAGTATAGATTTCACATGAGCACAATTAAGTGTTCTGGGATTTCCATTCCTCTCAAGGTTAGCCATAATATGTATGGTTATTCCAATTGCCTTTGTGTGGTCATTAAAATACTAATTGTCATTCTTCTGGTATCTTTGGCTTTTAGCCAAGATCCAGCTGACATCATTAATGGTGTGCCTGATGCCATAGTCTCTTTTTTTAAAAAAATTAATTTTAATGAAAGTTTACAGAGACTTACGGTTTCCAGTCATTCATTGTTGCACTTTTCTCCCTGCCCACCTCCTCTCCCCCAATTCACTCTTCTCCTTGAGAAGAAAAAGAAAAATTCTTCCATTGTTATGCAGTTCTTCCGCCCAAGTCCACTCCACTATGCTGCCTTCACTCTGGACTTCTGTAATGACAAGAATACCCATTCATATTGCATACTGCCACTGTTGCCATGGTCTCTTTAAAGTCCAGCTTATTAACAGCTATGAAATAAGGCAGGATTTAGAAAACTGGTAAGTTTGACTCTAAAGTCCACCTAAATGCCCTACATTTTGCGTTTGTCCTATCATAACTACTTTAGAAAATTTCTCCTCTCACACACATTTTTAAATACTCATGATAGAAAAAATTTTAAAAAAAGGAGGAAGGCTGAGAGAAAGGAAAGAATAAGAGAAAGAAGAGGGGGAAGCTCTGGTGGCCTAGTGACAAGAAGCTGCAACTACAATCCCAGAAGTGCACAGTTCGAATCCACCAGATGCTCTGCCGGGGAAGGAGGGGCAATCTCCTCCTGTACCAGTCAGATCTGATTTGACGGTACACGCACAAAAAGAGAATAAAATAAAATAAAAAAAGGATCTTTAAAAAAAAGAGAAAAAAGAAGAGCTAGAGAGGAGGAGAGAGGAGAAAAGGGGAAAAAAAGGCTGGAGACCAGGCTCTATGGAACAGAAGATCACTAAAGAAAATGTGTAACACAGCACTCAGTATGGGGAGACAAGAATCATAGTTCTTATTTATTTCCTCCCTGAACACATCTTAAAGGTATTCTGAGATATTTCCAAGAAGTAATTTAGCATACCAATGAAACAAACTAACCTTAAAAATTAGTGCTTTCTGTCACAGATCATGTACCATCTTTTTAAGATACTGGCATTGAACCTGTTAGTTTGCATTAAATATAGAAAGAACTTACTATGCCTATTCATTGTTGTGCTTACACAGAATAATATGTGCCACAAAGGACTTCCACCTGTCGTCTAAAACAAGGGTTTTAAACCAGTATTCAAATTGGGATCATAGATGTTTCTGCATGATGCTCAAGCTAAAAAAAAAAAGCAAAGACTGGTAAGAACTGTTTGTCCCACAAATCCTAAAATATGCCCTATCTGTCCCTATACAGACAAAGTCATCTGAACCTTTCCCAGAAGTCTTGATCTTCACTTTTCTGTTCATCATTATTTGACGATGCAGGAACTGATATATATATATATATATGACAATAATGATAGTCATGACTCTGCTACCAAATTCGTCCTCTAAAGGAAAGCAACTCAATGTGGTTTTTAGTGTGTTTAATCCATTGTCAAACCATGACATGCTTCTGGTATATACTACACTTATTTCTCTAGAAAGCATTATAAAAAGCATACAAGGGAGGTTCTTACACAAAGATTTGATATTTTCAGGTTGAGAGACATGAAGGTTTATTTCCAATCTTTTATCATAGGAGTGAGACAATTGGGAGAAGGATATTAAATGCTTTGCCACTCAGAGTATTTATGGAAAAGTGGAACTAGGACTTAAATTTCCTAAGTTTTATTAAAAAGATGTTTAGTAAGTATGTGTGCCAGACTTTTTGTAAGTTTTTCTTAAAAGATGGATTGGATAGATGGAAGGCAGGGTTGATTTTAAGATGAATGTATCATTTAAATCTTTCAGGAAGCACATATTGATGTAGCGTTAATAGTGTGAGAGGTTGAGAGGCATTAGGTGTGAATATGTGGGTTAGGTGGGCATACTTGAGAAAGATAAGAAAAAGAGGAGAGGAGGCAGGATTGAACAGAAAGTCTTCAGATCAAGATACACATATGATATCTATGAAATGAAAGAGAGGTACTAGCAGGATTGAACAGAAATGGCATCAGACCAGGATATGTTTCTCAGGAAGCCCCAGGGAAAGTATTACCCTTTACATGAGTTCCACTTTGAGTACCAATGTATTCATTGTGTGACTATGTGGAAAGGGTAATACCTCAGTTCAGCAGCATGTGGACCTTGAGGAAGTTATTAATCTTTCTTAAAAGAAGCACTAAGTGGTTCACTCTGTGGATGCACACTGGTTATAGACATGGAGATCGTGTAAGGTTAGGATGGGGACATTAAGAGTTCATGCCCTCTGTTTCTTTCTACCTGAAAAGTATCAGTTACCTAGTCCCTTCAGTATGTGTTGTTCTTTTCCCACTATTCTTTTAACAATTTCTTAAAGAGGGGGTGTATAAAATCCTGAACATTTAAAGTGAATGAATTTCAATAAAAATATGATCAGCACAACATCATCAAAGAAGTATAAGATAAAGAAGATACAGAAGATTAATGGAAATTCACAACTACAGGACAAAGTGGGGAAAGCGTATTTTCATTTTGGGTATTAAAATGCATGTTTTAGAACAAAGTAAGTATACATGTGTAGTGTTAAGGGTTCGTGGTTCAAAATTACTTTCCTAGCCATTACCTTTGTCATATTTCTGGGCAGGAATAAGTGAATAGGGTGTGTTAGTCTATCCACAGGAGGATTGGCTAGTCTTGCCATTATATTGACCAGATTCAGGAAGAGAATTTTAGAATCTCATCACCAGCAAAGAAGCAGCAGAGAATGTAGAGTGGGGCCTTTGGGGCCACAGATTCTTGTGCCAATCTGACCAGGGCCTAAAGTAACAGCATCAGTAGCCACAGAAGAGAGCTGAGATGAGACAGAGCTGACATTGAAACTATTACCCAAAGGAGCTAGAGATAGAATCTATCGCCGGAGTTGGTTGAAGGCATGGGGAAAAGAGCCATAATTTTCAGGACAAAGATCTTTGTAACATTGGCCTAAAGCTGTGAGGTTGAACGCTGACATGCCTGTGAGCACATTTAAGAAGCTGTCCTGAGTGATTGTATTCGACTACCAATCTGCCTTCCAGCATTTTGACTTCCCTAATAAACTCCCTCCACAGTCATGAGCATGGTTCTGTGTGCTCTGTGAACTACAGGAGTTGAATTTGAGCCCAGAAGAGCAGCAAGATTGGTGTTCAAATTAGCAGAAAGAGGTGCAGGAGCCTGGGGGACATGTCTGACCTCATGTGAGTTGGTTTTGTGGTGTGGATGTTGTTGATGGGGACTGTTCCCTTTTGTGGAGTTAGTATAGGTATGATATAGTCTTCCCCACATTGCCTTTGCTCCTTTTATTTCATAATTGAACGAAACATGGTATTACTTTTTAACTTTAACTTTCCATCAGTGTACAATAAAAAAAGAATAGAGTGTATAAATAGGTATATTAATGTTCTCAATCAGAGAAAAGGGAGTATTCTAAGCACTAGTGCTCTGTTTCTTAGAACTAGAAGAAATTTTAGAGATTGTTCATCTAAATCCATTCCTCTCCCTTTTATAGATGGAGAAATTGAAAGTGAGGTTTATATGAGTAATTGGAAGAGCATAGAAGTGGTAATAGAAAGGAAAGGATATTAATTAATAAGATAATAAAATTGCTATTTTTACTAAAACTATTTTCTCTACTTTCACTACGGCAAGCAGAATTTGTAGAATTTAACTACAAATTTATATCTCTGTTTCACTCTGGTCCAGCTCTTCTGCTATTATTTCTCCTCTGATTATTTCTCCTCTAACTGATCCTCCTCATCACAGAAGTCAGAGTGAATCTCTTAAAATCTTGATTAGATTATGACATTCTTTTAGAGAAAAAAAGTCTGGTGACTTCCATGCAACACAAAATAAAAGTAAAGGTCCCAAGTATAACATAAAAAAATATATTAAGCTATTGTACTATACTTTTAGTTGTGTCACATACATGTGAAAGTTGGACAATGAATAAAGAATTTTGGTATTTGCAAAAAGTATTCAATATACCACAGACTTGCAAAAGAACAAAGAAATCCATCTTGTCACATGTTCCTTAGAAGCATTGATGGCAAGATTTTATGTCAGGTATTTTAGACTATTATGATGAAAGACCAATACCTAGAGAAAGACATCATGCTTGTGAAAACAAAAATTGAGTACGAAGGAGGAAGACTTTCAATGACCCTCCGGTCTGATATAGTAATTGCAACAATGAATTCAACACGGCAGTGACTGAGGTTGGTAGGACTGGTCAGTGTTTTTTTTTTGCTTTACATAAGATCGACACCAGTTAAAATCTACTCCACAACAACAGATGACTCTGTTCCAGGATCAACTTCAGAGTACTGTATTGTATTTACTTGCCATGCTTACTGATAGTCTGGGCAAAGAGGGCCAAAGAGAAGAATGAAGAATTCAGAACTCAAATGCTGATGGCCTTGCCTGCTTCAGATAAGAAGGCAAATGGCCTTGCCTGTCTGGCTAAGCTAGCAAGTGGCTCATAAATCAGAATGGAAAGTCCCTCCCTAAAGACTCTGTTTATAAAAATCCTCCCCAGTAAGTTCACAGTGTGACTTCCCATTCTGCCTCTCCAGGATGAGGAATTCACCCGGGAGTTCCCCTTTCCCCCCTTTAATAAAGCTGCGCTAAGCTTTCTTTCATTCTCTCTGATTTCTTCTTTAAGTCCACTAACCTAACCTAACCTAACACAAGTATCCTGTACTTTGTGATAGTTTCTCAGTCTCTCCTTATCTTTCAAAACCTAGAGACTTTTGAACGGACTGGTCAATTTTTTCCTTGTGTATTCTTTATTTAGCATTTTAGTGTTGAATAATATTCAATATTTCATGACATCATTATTTTCAAGTCTGCTCAAGTGAAAACATCAATGGTGTTTTTTCTGAATACATTTTAAAAAAATATATCATAGTTACCTCCCATCCCAAGGATGTTCTATAATCTCTTTCTTTACTTTCTTCCCTTATGAATACCAGTCTAGAGACTAAAGTAACAACTGATGCAGGCCGTGGTCTTCACAATCACTTCCTATCCATCAAAAACCTAGACAATGACTAAAATAACAGAAGAAGAATTGATGACTTTGAATTGTGGTGCTTAAGAAGAGTATTTGCAAGAACCATGGACTGCCAAGAGAAGAAACAGGTTTGTACTGGAGAAGGTAAAACCAAGCTCCTCCTTGGAGGTGAGGATTTTGAGGCTCTATCTCAAATACTTTGGGCATGTTGTCAGCAGAGACCAGTCCTTGGAGAAGGACAGGATGCTTGCAAAGGAAAGGAGAAGATGGGTTGACACAATAACCAGAGTAATGAGAGTAGCTGTGTCAGAGAAAGTGAGAATGGTTTAGGATAGAGCATAATTCAGAGTAATTGTGAATAGACTCACTATGAGTCCAAATCAACTTGACAGCAC
Organism: Elephantulus edwardii; assembly: GCF_000299155.1. Lineage (NCBI taxonomy): Eukaryota > Metazoa > Chordata > Mammalia > Macroscelidea > Macroscelididae > Elephantulus > Elephantulus edwardii. Next base: position 2,869,328 of record NW_006399845.1, on the reverse strand, counting down.
ATAACAACACAAACAATACTTACTTTTTACTTATTCTATGAAGGTAAAGTCCTACATGTGGTTTGTTCATCACTGTTTACTTGTCTGGAATATTATTTTATACATAGAATATGATCAGTAAGTTTTACTGAATGACTTTAATTAGTGAACTATATATTCTGATGCTCTTGAGAATCTAGAAAGCAAAGAGAGAAATGCAACTAGATATGACAACATGTCAAGGGTATTGTAAATATTCAGATAAGAAACTGGATGAAGCTTTATTAGACCACATACGTGGTTGTCAGTTTTCTTTGTCAAGCCAATGGAATTATTATTGAAAATATATTTCTAACTGAACTATGTAGGTCTAAATTTATAAGCTTGAATATTTTCCTAAAAAAGGATGAAATTATGGGAGTGAAAACCTCTTAGCCTTTATGACTGCTGTAGTTTGCTCAGTAAAACGGATTTCAGACACAGAAACATTTCACCCTCAAACGAGGCCTTTCAAAATCATTCCCTGACATTTTCACTCATGCAAGAGCAAATGCCTCCTGATTCATAGAGATTTGAATCATGTTAAAAACTCAGACTGTTCTCAATTATGCAGAGACTTACTGTTCCATCATCAAATTATGTGGTACTACATCTTTTTTTTTCTCCTCTCCTTTCCATCTCACTTTAAGGCCTCAAAAAATAGTATTTTAATTTCTATCCAAAGAGGAAAAAGTGGGAAAAACTTGAATCTTGAAATTTTATGTGCTGTAACCATCTGAGGTTGAATAAAGAATGTTTGGGAACTAGGGATCTTATAAACGCCTAGAATGTCACTGTGTGGAGAAGGGAAAATGAAAGATGTTGAAATTTAATGTTAGGTACGCAGAAAAATCACTAAACTTCTTTGAAGTTCTATTTCTTTGCTTCTAAGATGAAGTAATGTTATATAAACTCATTGATTGACATATTCGTTTAACTAGCATGTGTTATATCTGCATTATAACTTAAATAAAGGATACATGCACATGAAAGACACATTCTATCCTCTTGACAATTTAAAAAGTGAAGAGTATAACAAAGCTCCGATTGCCATGCATTCAACTCTGACACATGGTTACCCCATATATGTGAGAAGTGAGAGTAGAGCTGTGCTCAAAAAGTTTTCCAAGGCTAGGCAAAGGTTTTCTAAGTGGATCAACATGCAAGGTGGTTTTTTTTTTGTTGTTTGGTTTTTTGTTGATTTTTTTAAAGATGCTTCCTTTAAACTTTTCCATGAGTGGTTGTCAGGGTGTTTAGTTACGTCTACTGCTCAGGAACTTCATGAGGAGTTATGTTGTAGTTGTTTTTGTTAGGTGACATTGAGTCAAATATGACTCATAGTGTCGAACAGTAGACTGAACCTCATTCTATCCTATGCCATTCTTCTTAACTCTGACACACTTGAGCCTATTGTTGCAGTCACTGTGTCTCTCTATCTTGCTCAAGGTCTTTCTCTCTTTCACTGACTCTCCACCTTCCCAAGCATGAGCTCTTCCTCCAAGGAATAGATTCTCCTAGTAACATGCCTAAATTTTGAGCGATGAAGCTTTGCCATTTTTTGCCTCCAAGAAATGCTTTACCATTAGTATATGCACAAAACAATTTAAATTGTGGCTTAGTGGTTAAAACACATAATTGCTTTCTTTC
>NW_006399845.1:2862679-2866433 GCF_000299155.1 Elephantulus edwardii | reverse complement strand
GGTGGCAATGTTGTGACAATTACCAAAAATTGGCATGGAGATTAGAAGTGACTATATCCTCTAAGAAAAATGGCACCTATAGATAGATCTTGCCACTATAAAAAATGTAGTGCCTGTAAAATATAGTAATAAATAATAAAATGAGGTTTCCTTTTATAAAGAGATTAGATTGGATTAAATTAGATTAGATTCGATTGAAATTATTAGAATTAGATTAGAAGATTAGATTAGATTAAATTGGAAAAAGTTTTTGTGCATGAACAAATAGTATGTTATTTAGGTATAAAAGTATCAATTTGTATAAATTAGTGAACAATTGACTGGGCTGACTGTAAGGGTAGCAATTCAAACCCATCAGCCCAACTCTTCCACTTCAAAGAAAATTTTTAGCTTTGCAAATTCTATGGAAAGGATCTAGTCTGTTTTATATGGAATTGTGGGTTGGGATTAATTATACTATAGTGGGTTTTAAGGGACTGGGGTCAGGGTAGGAAAGGAGTAGGGGTATTTCAGGCATGAGAGTGGTTCAGATAAGCTTTACATTTCGAAAAGATTGTCCTTCTTACTTTTTGGGGAATGAACTGATGGTGATTTAGAAAATGACCTCCAATAACACTAGAAAAGCTGGTAAATGAGTTACAGTGGTTGAGAGAATGACCTGTAATAATTCAGGAAAAGTTAGTATCTGAGTAACAGAGGCTGCTATGGAGAGAAAATATCAGAGGGATGTAGAGAACTACAGATGGTGATAAGGAAATTAGGAATATTTGATGGCATATGTATAGGGCAACTTTGATCAAATTAAAGAGAAAAACAAGATTGAGACGTGGTGAGAACAAAGATTAAAAATTGCGTTGAGAATTTTCAAAACATGACCTATCTATGAAACATTTAAGTACAATTGTAAATTTAAAAAAAAAAATGCAAGTCTGAGAGGAAGAAATACAAAAGAAATAAAGGGAAAGGATGAGTGGAAGGGAGGAGGAGAAGGGGCAGAAGGGAGGTGTGAGGGAGGGAAGAAAAGAAGGAAGAATGGAGGGATGGAGGGCAAGAGGGAACAGAGGAAGGAAGGGGAAATGTCTAAAACAAAAGAATTAGAACATTGAGAGGCATTAAACTTTAAGATATTTTTCAATTGAAAATTATATTGAGAAGAGAACAGAGACTAGAACATAGGCTGAACAATTTTAATATTGAAACGTTACATTCGGTGAAGAAAAATTTCAAAAAACATGTTAGAAAAGAAAAGAAATGAAATGAAGAAGAAAGCTAAGAAACAGAAGCCAAGATATAGGATGATTGAGGGGAAAAAATTAATATAGGTTTGAATTCACCCAGAAGTGTTTCAAAAGAATGACTTGATAACCTACTTCTAAAAAATTAGCTCAATTTTTTTTTCTCTGATACATATAAGATTGTCACAAATTAGAATAACCTGTAAAGCATCTAGTAGCTACCCACTAACAAGCTAAATAAAAATGTATATCCATTGAGTATAACAATGCAATTGTTATTGATAGCCTACATGAAATTTCTTCTCTTGAGTAGTTGTGGCAAAGGGAGATAAAAACGAAGAGTATTGAGATAAAGGGAATAGAAAATAGAGTATGAGAAAATAAATGGGGAGGAAGATCCATTATCTGAAAATTATATCTATGAAAGGTTCTCTGCTATCTTTGTTGTTGGTGGTGGTGTTGTTATGTGCCATCAAGTAGTCTACAACTCATAGTGACATCAGACACAGTAGCTCCAAACCCTACACTGTCCAGAGCCAATCTCAGCATCTCCGACAGATCTAATCCAATTTCTCCAGTCACTGAAACAAACCATCTCACCCCAAGTCATCCTCTCCTGCACTATTCCCCTAAGCATGAGGTTCCTCTTCAAGGACTGGTCTCTCTTGGCCATGAGATCAAAGTGTATGAGATAGAGCTTCAAAATCCTTGCTTCAATGGAGCAGTCTTGTTTCATTCTCTGCAGAACAGACCTGTTTATTCTCCTGACAGTCTACAGTACGTGCAATACTCTTCTCCAGCATCACAACTTAAAGGCATCGATCTTCTTCTATCATCCTCATTTATTGTCCTGCTTGCTAATGCATATCAAGTTACCAGGAAGACCATGGCCCAGATTAGGTGCACTTTAGTTTCCAGATTGACATCATTTGCTCTTCAGTACTCTAGAGAAGTTCTGATGACAGACTTTCCCAATGTAATTGTCTTTTTATTTCCTGGTTTCTAATGCAAGAATGTTGATTGCGGAACTAAGCAAACTGAAGTTACTAACAATCTCAATCTCTTCTCTGTCCATCATGAAGCTTCTAATTGGCCCATTTGTGAGACACTTTGCTTTTATATTGGAGACTACAGTCCTTGATCTTCTGCAGCAAATGCCTCTTATTCCCTTCAGTTTCAGCAAGCAAGATTGTGTCATCTTCATAATGCAGGTTGTTGATGTGTCTTCCTCCAAACCTTATGCCACATTCCTCCTCACAAAGTCCAGCCTCCTGAATGGTTTGTTCTGCATATAGATTGAAAATATAAGGAGATAGGATGCATCTCTGATGCACACCTTTCCTGATCCTGAATCATGCAGTTTTTTCTACCTTGTTCTAACTACTGCTTTCTACTCAAAGTATCTTTGTTGTTAGGTGCCATCAAGTTAGTCCAAACTCATAACTAGCATATATTGTTGTTGATTGTCTTCATGTAGAACACAACTTATAGTGACCCTATGAACAAAAGGTTTGAAGCACTTCTACAACTATTGACATTTATCAGTGTTCATAGGGTATCGAGAAGCATGATTTTTAGGAAGTGGATGCCACTCCTGCTTCCAAACTTAGCCAATACATAACAAAATAATACACTGATTAGTCTTGTTGCAGCTTCACAATTGCCACCTCAGCAATATTCATAAATAGGAGATAGATTTTCTTCTATTTAAGTTTTTCCAGAATTGTATAGATTTCCTTATACAGATACATATATTTTGTCAGAATTAAATGAACTTCTTTTCTTAAAATTAAAGAGTCAGGGCATGCATTTAAATAATACTTGTAATAACAAGTCTTCCTGGTAGGTTTATGGATAATATTTCTTATTACTTAGAACACTGTACTTCAGGATAGATCTTGAGCTATTCTATTTTACTATGAATGTGACACAATTCTATTTCAATTTGATGTTCTCAATATAATTAAGATTATGATTGTCTAATTCAACCTATGTTAGGCAAATAACACAACTTTGCTTCATGGAACAGAAGAGGACCTGAAACACTTGCTGTAGAAGGTCAAGAATGATATAGTCTTCGCTATGAATTAAAGCTCAACATCAAGAAAAAAAGATTCTCTCCACTGAGTCAACTGACAGCACCTTGATAGATGGAGAAGAGATTGAGATTGTTAGCAGTCACAGCTTGTTAGGCTCCACAATCAACATCTTGACACCAGCAGTCAGGAAATCAAAAAATAAATTACACTGGAAAAATCTGCTGTCAGGGATCTCCCCAGAGAATTGAGAAACAATGATATCAGTCTAAGACTAAGGTACACCTGATCCACGCCATTGTCTTTGTAATTACTTGATATGTATCAGAGAGCTGGACAATGACTAAAGATGACAGAAGAAGAATCGATGCCTTTGAGTTCTGGTGTAACATATTGAACATATTATGGACTGTCAAAAAAGCAAATCAGAGAGAGGATGAAATCAAGTTTATCCTTGGAGGCTAGGATTTTGCAGCTCTGTCT
>NW_006399845.1:2843949-2845388 GCF_000299155.1 Elephantulus edwardii | reverse complement strand
AATTGGACAATTAAAACAGACATTTGGTGGGGGGAAGAAGAATGAACTGGGGAGGAGGGTAGAGAAAACAGTGCAACAATGAATGAATGAAAACCCAAAATCTCTGTAAATGTTCATTAAAACGAATAAAATTTAAAAAAAAAACAAAAAAAATTGCTGAGAACCAAAAAAAAAAGAAAAAAGAAGGAGACTATCTCGTCCTCCTCCCATAGAGTAGCTAATCAATTCCAATTGCCAATCTTTCATTCTCTGTGAGGTTCAAACAAGGCTTCAGATCAACTCAACCTTCACTCGAAAGCCAGATTTTCCAGGCATTCTTCCTCAAGTTCAAGCTAGAGAGTTTTAAAGACTATCTGAATCTTGCTTCAGCCACACTGCATCCGATTTTGATAACACGATAATGTGCTCTGAAGGCATCTCTCCCATGTGGGAACAGTTGTCAGGTAGAATCTATTTATACAGTCATCTGAACGTCTTTCCATCTCACTGGAGCCTTCCTCCAAACAGCATTCTCATGCCTCAGCTCGCAGTGGACTACTTGCTTCAAATGGATTACGATTATTTTAACTTAAAGCAAACAGGGAACTTTTACATTTATGTTTCCTAAAGTATATTAAATACTGTAAAATGTTTCAGAAGATGGCCTCTTTCATTTTCTATGTTTCAAATAATATGAAAAATTATTTCTGGTAAAAATGTAAGATACTTCAAACCCTGGAAGAAGCAGCTTAATTTATAATTAATAAAGTGAGTCTAGTTTATTTAGTTCCTCAAAATGTTGTTGAAGGTCTGATATGTGTAAGCACTGCTAGGCTCTGTGGAGGCCAGAGAAACAACAATGCCTTTGTTTCTAAATATTCCTACCTAACCCAAGCACTATTGTCCTTCGCCCACTTTCAGGTATTACAGGACTATATTATTTGCAGCTTTCTGAGCAAATAAAATAATTTCCACATACACAATGGTAAAGTCATGAAAGATAGATGCTAACATTTCTTCATGAAGGAAAGAGAAAGAGAGCCAGAACTATTGCTGATGAACGGAAACACAGCTGTTACTAAGAAGGGAAGACTGCACTGTTCAGAAAATAATATCACTACTTTCCACTCAGACCTTTTCAATCTCAGTTTACTTCAACTTCATAACTAAAATAAAATTCTCTTAATACTTTTTGTCATAAATCTTTCTACCTAAGGCAGCTGGAACAAATTTAAACATGAGTTTAGTCAAGTAGAAGCCTATATACATGCAATTAGAGTCATATGCCAAGCTTAATTGTGACAATAATGCTTAACACATAGAATTGTAAGGCAAGCTTTTTTTAAATATAAAACACATGAGCAAGTAAAAATGAGCAAAACTGGAAAGTTTTCTATATCTCTTTTCTGTAGATGATATATAGATTTTATACATAATATGCAAATAATTTGAAACAGTAT
>NW_006399845.1:2834102-2843744 GCF_000299155.1 Elephantulus edwardii | reverse complement strand
TGAACTTCCAGAGAGTGTCTTGGGTGAGCCAAAAACTTCCTACATGCTAAGTCATTACAGCTTCTTATCTATTCTTGTCTATTTGTATAGACATAAATGTGTGTTTTTGTGTATATGTGTGTATGTGTTATATATTATTTAAGTATATATGCATGCATTTTAAGTTATGCTATTTTTCTTATTATTTTCTAGTAAAATATGGCAGCATCAATATTCAGTCACAGAACTTCTCTCTGACTCTCCAAGGAAGAGTAAATAAGGGCATCTATTGAAATCCTTTGGAAACATTCCATAGAATGACAGATTGCCTCAGTGTCATTGAGGGAGGGCTGGAATGTTACATCTCTGTTTGACAATTAGAGCAATCCAACTATGTATACTTTGAAGATTTAGAGAAAAACTGCCCATTAAAATTTCTCCAAGGAAGAGGGTATAGCCTCGGTGATTCGTGGTGGTTGTTTTGTAAGGTGCTGGGTTAGCAGAAGGAAGTTCTAGTTGTTTAGTGGTAAGGAAATGCATTGCCAACCTAAAAGAACATGGACATCTAATCTCCTTCTATTCAGTTTACTGCTTCTGAATCAGCTATGAGTTGGTTCTGACTGAAAGCGAAATAAGAACAAGTTAGCAGAAGACAATCACAGTATCTCAGACCTAAGAAACTCCACAAGGAAGTGATGTCCTTTGATTTATTTCCCCTTTGAAAAAGAAATAAAAATTATTTACCTTTCCTCAGTTCTTTATCCCAACCCTACTCTCAGGACAGATATTCCCACCCCATTCTTAGGCCAACACACTTCTGATTTTCCTTGAGTATGCTGAAGGAGAGAAGACCAGTGGATTCTGATTACATTAATAATGAAGATATTTGCAGCCTTCAGCAACAAATTTGGCCAAATGAAAGAGACGTGACTATATTTTTTTCCCTCAAGTTTTATAAGGATTGATTAGTTCATATTTGGAAACCCTGAGTACTCTAAATGGTTAAGATATTCAACTGCTAGTCAAATGCAATTGGCAGCGCCATGATAGATAGCGATTCAGGTTGTTAACAATTTCAGCTTTGATTCCTCAATTAACACCCTTGGCACCATATGTGAGGAAATAAGACAAATTGCATTGAGAAAATTAGCTGTCAGGGAACTCTTCAGAGAGCTGAAGAGCAATGATGTCAATTTAAAGACAGAGGTGAGCCTGGTTCAAGCCATACTCTAAAGATGACAGAAGAATTGATGCCTTTGAATTGTGGTGCTGGAGAAGAGTATTGAATTTATCATGGACCGCTAAAAGAACAAACAGGTCTGTCCTGGGTAAGGTGAATTCAAGCTTCTCCTTGGAGGCAACAATTTTGAAACTCCATCTCACATACTTTGGGCATACTGCTAGGAAGGGACAGTCCTTGGAGAAGGACCTCATGCTTGGAAGGGTAGAAGGACAGCACAAGAAAAGAAGACTCTGTTTTAGATAAATTGGCACAGAAACTATGATAATGAGGGTAGAAGTGTCAAAGACAGTAAGTTGTTGTTGTTGTTATGTGCCGTCCAGTCGCTTGTGACTCATAGCGAACCTATGTACAACAGCCCTAAACTCCGCTCTGTCCTGTGCTAATCTCACCGTCTCTGACACTCCCATCCCAATTATCCCAGTCACTGAATCAATCCACCTCATAGAGGGCCTTCCTCTTCTGCGCTGTCCCCCCACCCTCCCAAGCATGATGTTCCTCTCCAAGGACCAGTCTCTCCTCACAACATGTACAAAGTATGTTAGACAGAGCCTCAGAATCCTTGCCTCCAAGGAGCCACCCATTTTAACCCTTTCCAGGACAAATCTGTTTGTTTTCCTAGCAGTCCATGGTATTCTCAATACTCTTCTCCAGCACCACAGCTCAAAGGCATCAATTCTCCTGTTATCCTCCTTGGTCATTGTCCAAGTCTCTGATGCATAACAAGTGATTGCAAAGACCATAGCCTGTATCAGACGCACCTTAGTCTCCAGAGAGACACCATTGCTCTTCAGTACTTTGGAGAGGTCCCTAACAGCAGACTTTCCCATGGCAATGCGCCTTTTAATTTCCTGGCTGCTGGTGCCAAGACTGTTGACTACAGAGCCAAACAAGACAGTAAGACTGGCTTAAAATAAGGCAAGGTTGAGAGCTATTGTCTATAAGGTCACCATGAGTCACAAATGACTCAATGGCACACAGTAAAAAACAATAAAATCCACCTAGAGACACTTTGAAAAGACACTTTGATCTACTTCCCAACAGTTGGCCACTGAAATCCATATGTTTGGGACGTCAGTCTACTCTGACCAAAATTGAGCTGACATTGATTGTAGTAAACTCCACAGCAACTGTTTGTTTTCATATACCAGGTAGAAATTAGGAGAGTTATATGTACATACAGATATAAACATGTATTATAAATACTTATATAACCAGGGTCTCTATGCTTCAGGGTGCAAACTTCATATAGTACTTATGGTTCACAGTGACCCTGATAAATAAATAAATATTTTTATTAGATATTGTTGAGTTGACTTTGACTTATGGTGTCCTTAAATAAGAAAATATTGCCCTACCCTGAGTCATAACTACAAATCTGATATGTTTGAGTTTATGGTTTTAGTCCTTATGTCAATCCATCTCATTGAGGGTCTCTCTCTTTTATGCTTTCTATTTATCAAGCTAGACATCCTTCTCCAAGGAATGGTCTCTCCTGGTGATGCGTCTAGGGTAAGTGGGACACAATTACACCATTATGGCTTTTTTGATCCATTCAGATTATTCTCTCACTGAGATAAATGTGTTTGTTTTTCTTGTATTTCATGGTGTATTCAGCATTCTTTAGCACCACAAGAATTCAAATGTTTATTTGGACTTCAATCCCCCTTTTTTTTACTGCTTAACTTTAATATGTATGTGAGTCATTGATTTGATTGCAACTCATGGCAACCCTGTGAATAAATGATCTGAACCTTGCCCTATGCTGCACCAATATTATGATCATTGTTATACTCAAACCTATTGCAGTAGTCATTATGTTAACCCATCTTAGTGAGTGTGGTCTTCTTTTTCTCTCTCTACCTTTCCCATTATGATGTCTTTCTCCAAGGATTGGTTTATTACATTTACTGTTCTGAAACTTGTTATTATAAACATGTCAGTATATGTGGAAATATTTTGATAATATTTAAATGCTATGGAGTGTTACATTTTATACTCTATAATTTACCTAATCAATTTTCTATTGATGTGCATTTTAATCTACCATTTTTCCATTATAATAATTCCATAATGAGCATCTTTTTACATATATTCTTGTGAATTTTCCACTTATTTACTTCAGTTAAGTACCTAGAAACAAAATCGATGAGTAAAAAGTCATTCATATTTTAAAATTATACATACTTTTGTTTTTCAAAGGTTGAATAGCTCATCCTCAGATTAAAAAGGAGTGTGTGTGTGTGTATGTGTGTGTGTGTGTGTGTGTGTGTGTATGCTGTGGGGGAGATTCGTGTGTGATAAAAATGATGACTAATCTTTGTGTCTTCTCTTTCAGGTCAGTTTTTTGTAAGTGTATGTGTTATAATAATTTTTGGAGAGAGAGTTAGACTGTATAACAAGTCTTGGAAAGAGTGCCACCAGAGTGCTCCTTAGAGGCAAGAATGATGAAGAAAGGGTAGTAAGGAGATGGAATTATTCTGCGGAAAGGGAAATTCTGCAGAAAGGGAAAGTGGAGGATCAGAAAATGAGAGGAAGACCCTCAATGAGGCTTGACACAGTGACTGCAGTAGTGGGCTCAAATATGTTGGAGATGAAGAGGTTGACAGAGAATAGGTCAGAGTTTAGATTTATTGTTCACAGGATCACTATGAGTCAAGCTAAATATACTTAACAGCAATGACAAAATCATGAATGAAAAGCAGGAGAACTGGTAGTTAGAAATTATAAACTTTTTGAAAGAAATGAAGCAGGACATAGAAAGATTGAATTTTGTACAATGACTTGCTTATAAACCTGGAGAAAGGATGAAAGTCATACAAGCGTTCAGGTCTTTCACTCATAGAGTCACTATAAGTCGCCTACAACTCAATGGCACTTAGCAACAACAATGACTCCACGGCACAAAAGAAAACAATAGCATAGACAGAGGTCAGTTGGCCTAGAGGCCAGAAAGAGATGCTATCAAGCCAAAGGTGGGTGATTTTAATCTGTGGCCCTCATGCTTGTTTTTAATTGTTTTGAGTGAAACATTCTTCTAGGTCATATAGCCTTGGTCTGTCCACTTTCTGTATAGCGGATGCTGTGAAGCTGAACACTGTGACACTGATGTGTCAAATGTGATAATGGTTATCCATGGTGGACAGTGTTTTGTGGAGATCCCCAATTAAAACAAGCTTGGAAGCAAGAGAAGCATCCACTTCTGAAATAGCTTGTATCTGGAAACTATATGAACCTGGGGAAAGGAAGGAAGTTATACAAGCGTTCAGGTCTTTAATTCATAGGGCCACTATGAGTTGCCTACAACACGATGGCACGTAACAACAACAACAATGATTAGTTCATACCTTTAAAAAAAAACCCCATGGATACATATATCTATTCTATATGTATTTTATCTATCTATCTATCTATACATATAAATACACACACACACACACAAACACATCTCACCTGATGGACTATATAAAAATCAGATTGACTATATCTGTGAAAGAATCATTGGAGATAGTATCAGAAGTCAAAAGCAGGTCGGTGTTAACTGTGGAACATACCATCAATTACTCATGTGCAAATTCAAATTGAAGATAAAGAAAATTGAAACAAGTCCATAAGAACCAAATTACTTGTTATGCATTTGAGAACTGGACAGTGAATAAGGATGACAGAAGAAAGGTCAATCCCTTCGAGTTGAAGTGTTGGAGAAGAGTGCTGAGTGTCTTGAGAACTGTCAGAAGAACAAACATACATGTCTTGGATAAAGTATAGTTGTCCTCGGAGGCAAGGATGATAAATCTTCTCACATACTTGGGCATGCTGATAGGATAGACTATTCTTTCTAAAAAGACATCATAATTGAAAATGTGAAGGGTCAGGAAAAGAGAGGAAAACCCTCCATGAGATTAATTGACACAGTGCCTGCAGAAATGAAATCACGTATGTCAGAGATGATAAGGGTAGCATAATATAGGACAGTGTTTGTATGTGTTGTTCATAGGGCCACTGTGAGTTGTACTTGGTTGCACAGCTCTTAACAGTAACAAACTTGAATTTGAAAACCACCTCAAGAATAATTTTAAGGCATTGAACATTAATGAATGATCAAAGACAAAATGAATTGTGGAATGGTTAGGATATCATCCTTGAAGAAAGCAGAAGACCATTACAGATACAAAGGAGAATGGAAAGACCAAAAGGATAACAGAGCAGCCCTGAAAATTGCACTTGAACATCAAGAAGCCAAAGCAAACGGGGAAATTACTGAATTAAAGATATGAGCAGAAGACATCAAAGGTCAGTTCAAGAACACAAATCAAAGTATTATAATAAAATGTGCAAAGAGGTAGAATTAGAAAATGAAAAGAGCTTGTTGAGCATTTCTCAAACTGAAGGAACTGAAGAACAAATTCAAGTTTTAAGTTGCAATACTGAAAAATGTCATGAGCAAAATATTGAATGATCTGAGAAATATCAAAACAATATGGAAAGAATAAACTCAGTCACTATACCAAAAACAATTGCCTGACAGGGAACCATTTCAGGAAATACTATATATTCAAGGATCAACGGTAATGTAGGAAGAAGTTCAAGTCACATTGAAGGTACTGACAAAATATAAGGCCCAGGAACTGATGTAATACCAGTTTATGTGTTTCAACAAAAGGATACAATCCTAAATGTACTAACCAGGCTCTACCAAGAATTATGAAATCAGTCAGCCGACCAATTGATTGGAATAAATTTTTATTTATTCTGATTCCCCAAAATAGTTTATACACTAGAATGTAGAAAACATTGAAAAATATTATTAACATCATTTGCAAGAAAAATATCACTGACAATTATTTTTAAATGCCCCAAAACGGTAAATTGACAGAGAACTGGAAGAAATTAAAACCGGATTTAGAAAAGGCTATGCCACATTGATGTCAGATGGATTTTGGCTGGAAGCAGAAAATTTCAGAAGGATTCCTGTTTGTATTTTGTTGACCATACAATGACATTTTAATATGTGGATTATAACAAATTATGACTAACATTGAGAAGAATGGGAATCCCAAAACTCTTGTGTTACTATAGAATCTATACCTAGATCAGGAAACTTTTGTCTGAAGATAGGAAGGGAATCCTGCATTGTTAAAATCAAGAAATGCATGTGTCAAGTCTACATCTTTTCTCTACATACACCTATTCATTCTACTCATTGAGCAAATAATTTGACACACTATACATCAGGAATGAGAAAGACTCATAAACAACCTGCATTACACAGATGATACAATCTGGCTTGCCGGAAGTGGAGAGGATTTGGAAATAATTGCTTCAGAAAATTAAAAGCAGATATCATCCCAGCAGGTCATCATGATAGAGGAATAAAAGGTTGAAATTGTTAATGATTTAATCTTATTCGGATTTGCAATCAACGTTTTTGGTATTAGCCATAAAAATTAGAATAAAATAAACCGTGAAAGTAACACTGGGAGAATCAAGTGTCAAAGACCTCTCAAAAGTACTGAAGTACTCAAAAAAAAGCATTCAAAAGTCTGAAAGTACTTCAAAAGTATTGAAGTACTCAAGTATGTCTGAAGACTAAGGTATGTGCAATCTAAACTATGGCCCTTTTAAGCATTTGTTATGTATTTGAAACTTGGATGATGAATAAGGATGACAGGGAAATCAATGCTTTTGAGTGATGGGCTGGCAAAAGTACTATCATATCAACTGCCAAATGAACAAGCAAATACGTCTTGAACAAAGTGCAGCCAGAATGTTCCTTAGAGGCAAAGAAGGTGGAACTTCATTTTATATTTTGATTATGTTGTTAGGAGGGGCAGGTCCTTAGAAAATGACACCATCCTTGGAAAGGTGGAGGGACAGCAAAGGAGAGGAAGATCCTTAATGAGATGGATTAACACAGTGACTGTATTGATGTGCTTAAGCGTATAAACGATGACAAGGACAGCACAGGACAGTGTTATTCATAGTTTCCATGAGTGTGGTCAGCTTGATGACACCTAAAAACAACATGCATGACATGGATTCCTATAGTGTCTTCCCAAATTCTCCATTAAAGAAAATTTCTGACTTTTTTCTGGACTTTTTTGTGGTTTGGTGATGTCATAACAAATCCAATGTAATGGTATGTGTTAAATTAAGTCTCAGCTATATTATCTTAAATCTTGAAAAACACCATAGAAATCCATTTTTACAATTTACACTTTCTTAAAGTAGACACATTTAGTGGGCTCAAGTTCACACAACTAAAATTTAGTGGAGCTGATGTTAGAATCACAGCTCAACTGAATTCAAATGTCAAAATTAAATAACTACCATGTTTATAGGGGGCTCTAGTGGCTTAATTTCAAGGACTTGTGCTGACAACCCAAAGGCACACAGTTTAAATCTACCAACTGCTTAATTAGAAAAAGATGAACAATCTCTTCCCATATAATGTACTGCATGTGAAAGCCCACTGTGGGTTAGCTATGAGTCAGCTAACACTCAAGGACACATAACAATACACAATCATGTTTAAATCTTGGATTGAAGGATATCTCTATCTTTGTGATAAGGATTCAATGATGGGAAGTACTCATTGCAGTGCCTCAGACACATTACATAATTAACAGTTTTCCTCACCCCTTACTCTTAGCCTAGCTTCTGAGCCACTGATAGGGTTTCCAAATGCTCCCACTTAATAGTTGCGCTTCTACCCTCAAATTCTGATGCTTGGCCATGTTGTTTCAATTTGAATTTCTTTTTTTAAATACAATTGAACCTTAAACTTTTACAAACTTTTTAGTCATCTTATCTCCATGGTGTTCCCTTAAAAATATCCAGAATTATCTAGACTTCTAATGAACACGTTTGTGGATGCCTGCTTTCATCTAGATAAATGTGCAGGAGGTTGGAAAAGTCTCTCAATGAAAGACAATACCTGGAGGGTGTACAATGGAAATCTGCACAGTTTTCATTTTGGCTCCATTCCCAAATAAAGTGTGACAAAAGAACACCTGCAATCACTTAAACACGTATAAAAAATACATTTAAAAATGAAAATATTTTTACCCGACAATTAAAAATTAAATAATATATTCAAGAAAGTTGTTTCCTTGCTATTTTTACAGTTGGTTTGCATTTTTAATGGCTGGATTCCAAAAGATTTTTGTCTTAATGCACCATAGAATAAAAAAAAATTATTTGCTATGTATGTTGTATATTGAAGAAGAAATCAATTCTCCTTGAAAATAATGTTTAAAATGGGAGAGAGAAAAAAACAAACCACAAAAACCCACACCAAAACCAACCAGCCTTTTAAAGACAACTACTACCAATTTTTGACCCAATACTATCTGCTAGGAAACCAAGTGGCTCATAAAGCCCCGCAATCTTATAAGAAAGGTTCTTTGTCACTTTTTAAACAAAGAAGTAAATGGGGCTTACAGAAGTTGTTGTTGTTAGGTGCCATCAAGTATGACTCATAGTGACACTACGAACAGTCAGCCTGAACCCTGCCCTATCCTGTGCCATCCTCAACAACTCCAAAATACACAAGCCCACTGCTCAGCTCATCTTGTCACCATCTCATTGGGGATATTCCTCTTGTTTGCCCATATCCCATTTTCGAAGTGTGATATCTCTCTCTAATGAATATCTAGCTACATGTCTAAAGTCTGAAAGATGAAGCTTCCCCTTCTTTGCCTCTAAGGAACACTGCAAGTGCACCCTTTCCAGGACATATCTGCTTGTTCTTGCACTTTATGGGATATTTGGTAGTCTTTTCCAACACCACAACCCAAAGGCATCAGTTTTTCTTCTGTCATCCTTATTTATTTTCTGGCTTTCTGAGGGGT
This sequence comes from Elephantulus edwardii, assembly GCF_000299155.1. NCBI lineage: Eukaryota > Metazoa > Chordata > Mammalia > Macroscelidea > Macroscelididae > Elephantulus > Elephantulus edwardii. The sequence goes on along the minus strand of NW_006399845.1, from coordinate 2,834,672 downwards.
AGCATGTGATTAAGAAGGTCATGACCTAAATTAAGCATACATTATGCATCAACAACCAGAGCCAAAGAGGAAGAAATAGATGATTTCTACCAACTTTTGCAGTTAGCAATTAAACAAACATGCAGTCAAGGTGCTTTAATAATAATGGATGACTGGAATCCAAAAGTTAGGAAGGATCAGTAGTTGGAAAACATGGATTTGGAGACAGAAAAGGAGGCTGGAGATAGAATGATATAATTCTGTACAACTAATGACTTATTCCTTGCAAACACCTTTTATATGAAACATAAACAAAGACCTTACACACAGATTTCACCTGATAGTATGCACAAGAATAAGATAAATTATATCTGTGGAAGGAGTCATTTGAAAAGTTCAATAACAGCAGTTAAAATTAGGCCATGTGCTGATTGTGGAACAGACAATAAACGGCTCATATACAAGCTCATATTGAAGCTAAAGAAAATAAAATTCAATCAACTGGAACCAAAGTTTGATCTTGAGTCTATATATCTTGAATTAAAAAACCATCTCAGGAATAGATTTGAGGCCTTGAGCACTAATGGGGGG
>NW_006399845.1:2828634-2832806 GCF_000299155.1 Elephantulus edwardii | reverse complement strand
TATAAGGATCCAGGAGGGATGGGAGAGGCTGGAAGCAGAGGAATGTGGATATACAGGTGGAAGAGAAGATTAATCACTGGGTTGTACAATTTGATGGGGGGGTGAGGAAAATTGAAAGAATTTGTTAAAATTTGTATTAGAATTTTGTAAAATTCTAATGAAAAGAAAAAAAGGCATCTTGGGGCAGGGCAAGGGCGGGACAGAGGATAAAATGTACAACAATGAATAAATGAAAATCTAAATTTTCTGTAAACTTTTGTTAAAATGACAATAAAAAATTTATTTAAAAAAATAAAAATTTGATTAAAAAAAAGAGGTGATGCAATAGAGTGGGGGAATTATCCATCCAAATTAAAGCTAATGAAGGTCACATCGAATCTACAGGAATCAAAAATTTCATCTTGAGTTTATTCTACCTGAATTTTTTTTTTTTAAAAACACAACTCAGGAAAAAGTTTGAGGTCTTGAAAACTAGTGAACAAAGACTAGGTGAGCTGTGAGAGGATATCAAGAATATCATCCATGAAGAATGCAAAAGGTCATTACAAAGACAGAGGGAAAAGGAAAGACCGGTGGATGTCAAAGAGACTATATATTGCACTAGAGAGCAGATGTCAAGGGCTGGATAGAAGATTTGAAAGGGCAGTGTGGAAAGAAGAAAAAAAAAGAATTATAATGAAATATATTAAGAGCTGGAGCCAGAAAGTCAAAAAAGCCAAACTCACTTGGTATTTCTTAAGCTGAAGGAACTGAAGAAGAGAAAAAAAACAAACAAAACAAACAAACAAAAAAAAAAACAAAACCTAAGCTATGAGTTACAATGCTTAAGGATACTGTAGGCAAAATATTAAGTGATCCAGGAAGCATTAAAAGAAGATGGAAGGAGTATATAGAGTCATTGTACCAAAAAGAATTGGCTGACAGAATAATTTTAAGAAAGAAGAAAGGAAAGAAAGAACATATGATAGAGGCATTGGTGATGAAGGAAGAAGTTCAGGATGTTCTGAAGGAATTGGCAAAAAACAAGACCCCAGGAATTGATGCATTTCAACAAACAGATGCTGCCCTGGACGTGTTCACCAAGTTGTGTCAAGGAATCTGGAGGACAGCTATCTGGCCAACTGTCTAGAAGAGATCCACATTTATTCCCATTACAAAAAACGGTGACCCAACAGAGTGTGAAAATTATCAAACAATTTCACTAATATCACACTCCGGCAAAACCCTGCTGAAGATTATCCAAATATGACTGGAATAATTTATAGACAGAGAAATACCGATGTCAGAGGGATCTTGGCAGAAAGCAAAGAGTACCAGGGAAATGTCTATCTGTCTTTCATTGACTATGGAAATGTATATGACTGTGGAACACAACAAATTTTGGCTAACAATGAAAAGAATGGGACTCTCAGAATACTTGTTTGTGCTCATGTGAAATCTGGGCTGGGAAATAGTCATATGAACAGAGAAAGGAAACACTGCAAGGTTCAAAATCAGGAAAGGAGCATGTCAAGAGTGTTTTCTTTCTCATTACCTTTTCAATCTATAATGCAGAACAGATTATTTGGGAGACTGGGCTTTATGAGGAAGAATGTCACATCAATATTGGAGGAAAACTCTTCAACAACCTGGTTTATGCAGATGACACAACCTTGCTCCCTGAAACTGAGGAAGACCTGAAGCATTTTTTGCAGAGGGTCTAGTGCTACAGTCTTTAACATGGATTGCATCTCAACATCACGCGAACCCTCTTACCACTTGGCCAGTTTCCAACATCATGATAGATGGAGAAGTGATTGTTAGCAATCTTATCTTGCTCAGCCCACAATCAACACCTTTGGGACCAGCAGTTAGGAAATCAAAAGATGAATTGCTTTAGGAAAGTCTGCTGTTAAAGACCTCTCAGAGTGCTAAGGAGAAACGATGTTAGTCTAGAGACTAAGGCACACCTGATTCAAGCCATGATCTTCTCAATTAGTTGCTTTGCATCGAGATGAGAAGAAAAACTGATGCCTTTGAGTTGTGGTGCTGCAGAAGTGTATGAAACATACCATTGACAACCAAGAGAACAAACAGATCTGTCATGGAGAGGGTGAAACAAGGATGCCTCTTGAAGGCAAGGATGTTTAAGCTCCAGCTCACATAGTTTTGGCATATTGCCAGGCAGGACTAATCCTTAGAGAATGACATCTTGCTCAGAAGGGTGGAGGATCAGCACATGAGAGTAAGACCTTGGATGAGATGGATTGACACAGTGACTATGGCAATGGGGGCAGATGTGACTGAGACAGTGAGATTGGCTCAAAGTAGGTAGGGCAGGGTTCAGAGTTATTCTTCATAGAGTTGCTAGGAGTTGTAGTCAACTCAAAGGCACATAACAACAAAAACATTACTAAAATCATACATAATGAACATTTAAAATAGGTTCATAGCTACTAATGCTTATTTTATGCTATATTCTATTTCATATAACTTATGTTACAATCCCATATATTCTTACTCTAAATATGTGTGTATATAATTTATTCTACTTTAGTAGATAAAGTCAGTAAAATACTGAAGAAGAATAATTTGCCTGTGATTGTTCAGCTCAGTTAGCACGAGATCCAAGGTTTGTACTAAATTGTACTAAATATATGTCTATGCATTTAATCACACAGACTATCACCTGGAATATAAATGTAGAATGATTTCTTGGCTCCACCAGTTCAAACTTACAGAGCATACAGACGCTCCATTAATTTTCCGCTCTCAAAGAGCATATACTGTTTCTTTACAGCCCATGTTATCTTCTAACCAATAGTAAAAGATATCTTTCTCTTCTCTCAACTGATTTATGGTTACAAAAAAAAGAATACCATTTTGTGAATTTACTTTAACACATATAGAAAGCAAGCATCATTTATTTATCTCAAGAGATATCTAGAAATCCCAGATCTGACTAGTCTCCAAATATTCTTCAAGTGAAAGTTTTGAGATGAGGGTAAAGCGCTATTTTTGTTGTTGTTGTTTGTTTGTTTTACTTCCTCTTCATTTCAGAGTTATCATTCCCAAAGGTTCTTACTCTCAGTGCTGCCAACTGCCCTGCTTTTATAGACCACAGGTGCATTTTAATGCACACTCACACTCCTCTTGTTTTATTCAGTGCAACTATTCATTCTTCTGTCTTCTCTTTACCTCTCTGCATTTAGTTTTCACCTCATATACTGGTTTATGGTCTCCATAATATGTTTCTAATGAGATAGGACACATTTATAAAGGAACGGGAAGACTAATGAGAACTCTACGACAACCAAGGCAATCTGATGCCACTGTGATATATGACTATGGAATCTCACTGTCTTTATGTTCCTGTTATCTTGCTCAAGTTCCCTCAGAGACTCTTCTTTTACCTATTACACAGAAAATTTTGTTTAAATGGATAATTAGAAGATTAGAATAATTTAATTTTAAGGTTACTAAACCTTTAGTGTTTAGTGTCAGCAATGTTGAATATGGAATCAGAATATTTAAATTATATGGTCACTTATTAGTCACACAATCTGACCTTTTCTCTAAAACTATAAATAATGCTTAGAAAAATCTGCTTCTTAGGATTGCTGGATAAACACCTTTAGTTATGCATGAAATTGAATTGTGAAATTGTGAGGAGCTTTATGAGTGAGAGACATAGAAGCAAAAATTTCATTCTGTAGTAGGAGCAAGGATCAATGAGAGGTATACACAAAGATCAATGAAAACCATTTCTAGCAGCAGCACCAAAGATCATCAATGAATAAACAGCATAAGCCATATATTGGTTTTGAGTAGCAACTCAAAGTGCCAAGAAACAGAAGGGAATATGATAAACTAAATCAACCAGTGCAAACTTATGGAAACTTGCTGTGTGTTGGACATCATAATAGGTACTAGGTACACACAATGAAAAGATATCTAAATAGTTGGAGAGTAAACAAACAAGAACTTAAAACATTGCTGTAGTCTCTAGGTGCTATTATCTTAGTTCAGGCTCAAATTAGATGTCATCAAATCTACATCAACTCACACCATGCACACTGCATTGAAACCTTGCCTGATCATGCAACCACCATTCTCACAACCTCCTCTGAGCTTAAGTCTACTCTTAGAGTTTCTGGGCCAATCGATCTCAATGAGGGTCTCTCTCACTTTCT
>NW_006399845.1:2826750-2828021 GCF_000299155.1 Elephantulus edwardii | reverse complement strand
ACCTAGCATGATGTCCTTCTCAAGGGACTGACACATTTTGATAACACATCTAAAACATATGAGATGAAGTCTTGCCTCCCTTGTTCTAAGGACATTCTGACTCCATTTCTTCTAAAGCAAAATTATTGTTTTTTTGACAATTCTCACTTTGTTAATTATTCTTCACCAACACCACAATTTAAAGATACCAATTATTAGATACTCTGTACTATTCATTGTCTTGTGTCCACATACATAAGATGTTACTAAAAATACCATAACAAGATTCAAACAGACCTTACTTCTGAAAATGATTCCTATACCCTTTAACATTTTAGAGAGTTCTTGTGCAAAAATGTGTTGTCTGATGTCTTCACAGTTGCTTTGATAGGTGCTGAATTAGACATCCAAGTAACATGAAGTTCTTACTGACATCAATTTTTACTCCTTTTGTCATGAAATAAATATTGATCCATTTGTAATCACTTTTTTTGTTTTGAGTTGTGCGTATGTGTGTCTTTTATAATGGCCTGTAATCTATATTGAAGGCTATAGTTATTTTGTCATCATCATCACCCCTATTTTATCATTTTGTTGTTGCTATGTGCTATGAAATTCAGTATGGCTGAAAGGGGCCCTTTAGAATAGTGAGAGAATATCTTCACACTGAAACTGACAGCATCCCCTTTCAGCAGGAAGTAGCTAAGAGAATACACCATCCTTTTTCCTTATGAATCAGGGTGAAATCTCCCTCAGGAAAGAGTAATAGGAAATGGCAAATGACACACTGACAAAGGAGATTAATCAGAACTGGTTTTGACAAGCACTGTGGCAATGGGAAAATGAAAACAGACTTTCAAGGGGGTGAAAAGAAGAAGGAAAAAAAAGAAAGTTAAAAAAAAATTCAGTATGGCTAATAGTGACCATGGGAAAACCGATATGAACCCTGTCTTATCTTGTAACATCCTCATCATCTCTGATATACTTAAACTAGTCCTTACAGTTCTTGTGTCAAGAGAACACAATAACTCCTTCTTTCACTGACCTATACAAACATGACATCCTTTTCCAAGGACAGGCCTCTCTTAGCAAATCTCAAAGTTTGTGAGACAAGGAATCACCATCTTTGCCTCAAAGGACTACCCTGGCTAAACTTTTAACCATACATATTTGTATTTTCTCTTTGTGGTCGTTGGGTTATTTAGTATTTTTCTTTACTATCACAAGTCAAAAGTATCAATTTTTCTATCATACTAAAATATTTCCCATCACAATACGTTTTTTGATTTCCT